>NW_004443965.1:22443968-22449617 GCF_000243295.1 Trichechus manatus latirostris
GCCCAAGGGATTCAGCAATTGCTGAAGCCGGTCCTGGACCCAGTGCAGAGCAGGGTGTGGGGAGGTAAATGGGAGAGAGGTTTTTTCCTAAGGGGGATGTTTTTGATACGCGCAGTGGGCCAGACACAAGTACTTATGTTTTGCGAATTGAGGGCTGCTTCTCACTGGTTCTGGATGGCCAAGTAGACTGTCTGTCACTGGGTCTCTCTCGATGTGCAAAATGCCTCCCGAATGTTGCTGCTTGCCTACCTCACCGCTCACCCCCAAGGTGATCAGCCCTGAAGGGCTCAGGCTCTTGCCGGGTCAGGTCTGGCAACTCCTCGCTGCTTCCGAACCATCTCTCCCTCCCCCTGCCACTCAGTCTGATTCCTCAACTTCACCTTTGATGTTCAGGGCTCTTAGACTGTCATACATAATCAGTTCACTTGTTTTTCCAGGTCTTTGTTGTAAGAGGACCACGGGAAGCATCTGACTCCTCTGCCATTTTGGCCCCGCCTCCTACTTACTGTGATTTAACGTAACATTTTACCCTAAAGTTTCTAGCAGTCAATGCAAAGATAGAAAACAAAATAAATGACATAATTCTTTTTATTTAATAAAAGGAAATATTTATTCTTTAAGGGGGATAAAACTTTTCTGGTAGAGACTTCAATAAAGAATTTCTAAATAAGGAACAGAGAATCAAAGCAGAAAGTGATGTCTCAATAACAGCTTTATAACAGATACAGAAGTGATCATCTTCCAGCTTCTTCATTTATCAAAGACATAAAGCTAGAACTTAATGATGGGGGGAGCTATATTTCTGATGATCTCATTTGATACAAGTAGGTAGCCCCTATATCCCTTAGATCTGCACTGTCCAATATAGTAGTCACTGGCTAAATGTGACTACTGACAACTTAAAGCGTGGCTAGTCTGAATTGACATAAGCTGTAAGTATAAAATAAACCCTGTGTTTTGAAGATAACTATAAAAATGTAAGATCTCTCATTAATAATTTTATATTATTGTTATTGTTAGTTGCCATCAAGTGAATTCCAACTCAAGGCAATCCCATGTGTGCAGAGTAGAACTGCTCCATAGGGTTTTCAAGGCTGTGTGACCTTTCAAAAGCAGATCACCACATCTGTCTTCTGAGGCACCTTTGTATGAATTCAAACCACCAACTTTTTGGCTAAAAGTAGAATTCTTAACCATTTGCATCACACAGGGACTGCTTTTATATTGATTAGATGCTGAAATGATAATGTCTTTGATATACCTAAAACCAAAACCAAATCCATTGCCGTTGAGTCGATTCTGACTCATAGCAACCCTACAGGACAGAGCAGAATTTCCCCATAGGGTTTCCAAGGAGCGGCTGGTGGATTCGAACTGTCATCCTTTTGGTTAGCAGCTGAGCTCTTAACCACTGTACCACCAGTGCTCCAGATTAAATAAAATATATTATTAAGAGTAATTTCACCTATTTCTCTTACGTTTTCTAATGCGGCTCCTATAAAATTTTAAATTACATGTGTGGATAACATATCTCTACTGGACAGCACTGCCTTAGATAGTTCTTCTCAACTTTTTTCACAACGGAAAGCAACTGTCCACTGGAAAGCTACAAGCATTAACATCTGGGGCACATCTCTAATCCAGCCCTGGCTCACCAGTTGGGAAGTTCTATCCTAGAAGACCTTCTTTAGACATGATTTCCCTCAGTCAAGGTTTTGAAAGGATCCAGACTTTAGATGGTCTGAGGCTACTCCTCTGCAGAGGGACAGTTTGTCAACAGTATTACAGATGGAGAGGAGATTCCTGTTTCCAATCCTGGATGAACAGTAGTAGAGAGGCTACTCTAACATCAAACGTGGAAAGCACAGTGCGGGTTCTTAGTGGAAAAGAAAATCATTCCACTCCTGCATGAGCTCCAAGTATCTTTGTAGGCAAAACCTAGTTGTTCCTGAAAAATCAAGTACCTGGACAAATACTGATTGACACGCTAGACTTTCATTCCACTGGGATGATTATGGCAACAAAATTTTCAAGCACATCTGCCACAAAACAAATAAACAAATCTAACTCAGGACCATTCTTAAAGAACATATTTTGTGCCAGCAGGACTTTGTAACTCATGTTACAAAGTACGTTGACCTGCTGGATTTACTTACTTAGTACAGAGCATTTAAATTTGGAGCTCATGTCTGCTAAAGACAACAATCTTGGTTTTGATATAGCTGGTGTTGAACAAGAGATCCCAGGGAAGAGGAGCCAGATCTTCAGGAGCTGCCCATTTGGGCTCACGTATCTGCCTCAACTAAGAAGCACACTCTTCACGAGTATTATTCTATGTTTTATAGTCCAGTCTAATCTTTGTCTAAAGAGTTGGCTTTGGGAATGGTTTTAGTTCTGTGTTAACAGAGTGTCTGAGGGCCATGGCTTCGAGGGTTCCGCCAGTCTCAGTCAGACCATTAAGACTGGTCTTTTCATGTGAATTTGAGTTCTGCACCCCACTTTTCTCCCTGCTCCATCAGGGACCCTCTGTCGTGTTCCCTGTCAGGGCAGGCACTGGTGGTAGCCAGGCACCATCTAGTGCTTCTGGCTGCAGGCTGATGGAGTCTCTGGTTTATGTGGCCCTTTTGTCTCTGGAGCTAATATTCTCCTTGTGTCTTTAGTTTTCTTCATTCTCCTTTTCTCCAAGTGGGTTGGGACCAATTGATGCAAGCTTTTAAGGCTCCAGACGCCACTCACCAAAGTGGGATGTAGAACATTTTCTTTTTTTTAATTGTGCCTTAAGGAAAGTTTACAATTCAAGTTAGTCTCTCATACAAAAATTTATACACACATTGTTATGTGACCCTAGTTGCTCTCCCTCTGTGACAGCACACTCCTCCTTTCTACCCCGGACTTCCTGTGTCTATTCAACCAGCTCCTGACCCCCTTCTGCCTTCTCATCTCGCCTCCGGACAGGAGCCGCTCATTTAGTCTCATGTATCTACTTGAGCTAAGAAGCACACTCTTCACAAGTATCATTTTATGTTCCATAGTCCAGTCTAATTTTTTTCTGAAGAATTGGCCTCAGGAATGGTTTTAGTTTTGGGCTAACAGAGAGTCCGGGGGCCGTGTCTTCTGGGGTCCCTCCACTCTCAGTCAAACCATTAAGTCTGGTCTTTTTACTCGAATTTGAGTTCTGCACCCTAGTTTTCTCCTGCTCTGTCAGGGACTCTCTGTTGTGTGCAGAACATTTTCTTAATAAGCTTTGTTATGCCAGTTGACCTACATGTCCCCTGAAACTATGGTCCCCAGACCCCAGCCCCTGCTACTCTGTCCCTCAAAAGTATTTGGTTGTTTTCAGGAAACTTCTTAGCTTTTGGTTTAGTCTAGCTGTTCCTGCAGATTTTAAATTATAATAGAAATAATAAAATGTTGGTAGATTCATTTATGGAATGATTATTTTGAACTAGGCACTGGCTAAGAACTTCATATATACCAGAGCTCATTAGTTAAAAAAAAAAAAAAAAAAAAAACTCCCAAGAGTAATAATTTTCTTTTTTGACTATGACTTTTAGTGAGAAATATATTTTATATCTCACCTGAGTACACAAACATATATGAATCTGTGTGTCTGAAACAAGAGTTTCAGAAATCAGTATTTTAGTAAGGTTTGTAGCCGACAGTTTCCATTCCACGTTTTTCTCTACTTCGTTAAAAAAGGAAAAGAAAAAAAAACAACTTGTTGTAACCCACTAAACTGATTTCATAACCCACTAATGTATCACACAGATTGAAAAACCCTGCTCCAGATGACACATCCATTTTCACTCATGTTTTAGAACACTGGTTAAAAAAAAAAAAGCAGAACAATGACACCGCTGCTGTTGTTCAGTGCCATCGAGTTGATTTTGACTCATAGTGACCCCATGTGACCGAGTAGAACTGCCCCATAGGGTTTTCTAGGCTGTAATCTTTAAGGGAGCAGATTGCCAGCTCTTTCTCCTCTGGAGCTGCCGGGTGGGTTCAAACCACCAACCATTTGGTTAGCAGTCAAGCGCTTAACCGTTGTGTCACCGGGGCTCCTTACCATGACACTAGAATGGAATGTTTGGGAAGTGAACTAAGTATATTTGAATACATGAAACAAAATGAACATGTGTATCAGAAAAAATATATAAAATGCCTAATTCTTTATCACCTTAGGAATAACATACCCTGAGCAAATGAGTATAGCATTTTATCACCACCATGATAAATAGCTGAGAATAAAATCTGGCATGCCTAAAGATAAAATAAAATCAAAGGCAATCAACTGTGGCTTGGTATCCTACAGAGTACATCACCAATACAATCAATACAAATTTCTAAAACACCATTATTTACCTCATCAAAAAAAAAATCGAATTAACATCTGATAAAACTGATCAGCAGCAATTTATTTTTTAAAATTTAATTGTAAAGAAAATGGTTACTTCTCCAGCATGGAAAGGATATGAGGAAAAACACAAGAAATTGTTTTGGTGAGGTAACTAAGCAAAAAAGTAGATTAAAAAACCCTAACCTCATTTTTACTTCCTTAACCTTTTCCACTCTGGATTTAAGCCCAGTTTTAAAACCTAAATGGGACTTGTCTTAGTGACTGATGATATGACTCAGAAGGTCAACTATTCAGAACTAATTATGTACACTCTTTAAGATGCACCTAGTAAGTTATGCTGAATCTTAGCAGAAACTGAGCAGGAGTATATCTAAAAATAATGAACAATAGCACTTTATTTATATATAGCTTAAAAAAAAACCTCTAATATTCTCCTTAAAAGTTAGATAAAGGTCAAAACACAGGAAAAAATGTGCTAAGAATAGACTAAGCTCAACCTCAGACCTCAGCTTTGCATCAGAAATACTTCCTAAAAGAAGCAATCTTTTTAGGCTGAGAAAGTGGGATACTTGAAATCTGAGATATGACTTTTTAGTAAGACCCACCTAAAATTAACCTTTTGGAAACCAAAAATATTTACAACACAAACTATCTTGAACATTTCTTGTACAATGAATAAATAAATCCTACAATTAAGTGAGAGTAGTGGTGGTTCAGTGGTAGATTTCTCACTTCCCATGTGGGAGACCTGGGTTTGATTCCCTGATAATGCACCTCATGCACAGCCACCAACTATCTGTCAGTGGAGACTTGGATGTTGCTATGATGCTAAACAGATCTTAGTGGAGCTTCCAAACTAAGAAGGACTAGGAAAAGGGCCTGGCGATCTATTTCTGAAAATCAGCTAAAGAAAACCCCATGATCACAATGGTTCCATCTGCAAACAATCATAGGGATGGGGATGGTACAGACCTGGGCAGAGTTTCGTTCTATTGTACATGGGGTCACCATGAGTCCAGGGCTTCCCAACAGCACCTAACAGCAACAGTTAAAAAGGCAGCATAGCTTATTGGTTAGAAGCATAGTCTCTGAGGAGCTTAAAACACTCAAATGATCCATTTTCATGTTTTAATCAAATTTTTCTAAAGAAGCATAGAACATTTTAAAGAAAAAGATGTTTTATATTCTCAGTTTTCACAAAGCTAGTGCTCAATACCAAAGAAGGTACACAGCAAATGGATCTCTAAGTGTCATGCTTTTACATTTCAAGTGCTTATTTTTATTCATTTATT
>NW_004443965.1:22450696-22467019 GCF_000243295.1 Trichechus manatus latirostris
AGATATAAAAGAGAAAAGTGAGCAGAGACACATGGGAACCTCATACCACCAAGCAAGCAGAGCCGGGAGCAGAGGGCATCCTTTGGACCTGAGGTTCCTGCACAGAGAAGCTCCTAGACCACAGAAAGACTGATGCAGAGCCGACACAGAGAAAGCCTTCTCCTGGAGCTGATGCCCTAATTTGGACTTGTAGCCTACTGGACTGTGAGAGAATAAACTTCTCTTTGCTAAATCCATCCACTCGTGGTATTTCTGTTAGAGCAGCACTAGAAGACTGAGACAGCGCAGGACCAGGCAATGTTTCGTTCTGTTGTGTATAGGGTCACTGTGAGTCAGAACCACCTCTACGGCACCTAACAACAACCAGTGTGTGCATCATTAACTTGTTAAAGTTAAAAGTTATGAGGTTGGCCAGAGGATTTTGGGTAATTTCTTACTTAAAAACTGTCTGTTATATTAATTTTTTAATAAAATAAAGGAAAAGTAATCAAGTAAGGTCATAGTATAGGCCAACCCAGAGAGTTACATAAGTGTCCAATAGTTATACTGGCAGGCTCTGTCCCCACTCCCCCATGTTCTGAGTGATTTATTTCTGTATAAACTGTAGAGCTTCAAGCACTGCTGAATGGAGACAACTCTGCTTCTTTGCCTGGTCAAAGATAAGCACAAATTGATTAGGCATGATGGAGGCCAAACGACTGACATAAAACATTGCCTGACCAGAATCTTCCACTGGGGATAGTGGTAAACCCATTCAATCATATCTTCTCTTTTGGGGAAGGAGAAATGCTAGCACATAAACAAAGAATGGGGTATTGTTCAAGCTGAAGATACATTGATTCCCACCTTGGAATGGAAGATTCCAGAGTGACCATACCATCGAAGACATACTACTCCTGTGTAAACTAGCAATAAGATCCAATTTCTGAAGGCAATATGTAAATGTTTTTCCTCATAACCTTAAAAAAGACATTAATTCGGTTTTACAGAGAAAAGAAATGATACTGAAAACGGAATCTAAACATAATTTAGCAGTGTTGTATCTAAAGTATCTAAGGCAGCTTGGTATGTGCAAAAGAAGCCTACAAAGAAATTATGTCAGCTATGAAGCACATGGCAGGTGCTTGACAAGTAAGTGAATGAGAAATAAAAATATATAATCAGTAAGGCTTTTAAAAGGAATTCCAAAAACTAAGCTACACTAATTTGTTTCTTATGCATAATGCTATGATAATTCCTTATGCGCATTTGGTATTTTCTAATTTCTAGTATTTCATTTTTCAGTTTATTCTGAATATTTTATTTTTCTATCAGGATCCAAACATGTTCATATAAAATATATGATTAACCAAAAATCAGTTGCCACGGAGTCAATTCCAAGTCATGGCGACCCCATGTATGTCGGAGTAGAACTACGCTCCATAGGGTTTTCAATGGCTGATTTTTCCAAAGCAGACTGCCAGGCCTTTCTTCCCAGGCACCTCTAGGAGGACTGGAACCTCCAACCTTTCATTAGCAACTGTGCATGTTAACTATTTGTACCACTCAGGGACTCTAAAATACATGATTACAAGGTTTCACTGTAGTCTTTTAAAAATTTATTATTATTATTATGATATGCTCACAACACATACAATAGTTCATCAATTTCTATATGTACACTTCAGTGACATTACATCCTTCAAGTTGTGCAACAATTTTCACTCTTTTTCCAAATAATTCCACCACAGTAAAATATCTTCACTGTGCTCTAAGCAACAACCCCTTCTTTCCCCCTCCCTCCCACCCCTGGTAACCACTAATTACTTTTGGTTTCTATATATTTGCTTATTTTATTTAAGTGATATCATACAGTATTTGTCCTTTAGTGTTTGACTTATTTCCCTTAGATAATGTGCTCAAGGTTCACCCATGTTGTGGCATGCATCAGGACTTCATTCCTCTTTACGGCTAACTAATATTGCATTGTATGTATACACCACATTTATTTATCCTTTCATCTATTGATGGACACTTGGGGTATTTCCACCTTTTAGCTATTGTGAATAGTGCTACTACGAACATTGGTGTACACGTGTCTGTTCACGTCACTGCTTTCAAGTCTTTTGGTCATATAACTAGGAGTGGAATTGCTGGGGCATATGGTAATTCTATTTTTAATTTTTTGAGGAACCAATGAACTGTTTTCCACAGTGGCTGTACCATTTTACATCCCACCAGCAATGAATGAGGGTTCTTGTTTCTCCATATCTTCACGAACACCTAGTGTTTTCTGTTTTTTTGATCACTGCCATTCTTATTGGGGTGAGATGGTATCTCATGGTGGTTTTGATTTGCATCTCCCTAATGACTAATGACTTTGAGCATTTTTCCACGTGCTTATTGGCCAGGTATTCTTTTTTAATGAAATACTTTATGTGTACAAATAAGTATAGCTAATGATATAATATACACCCATGTACTCACCATTCAACTTAAGAAACAAAACACTATAGATATGACCAAAGCCCCCCTACAAACTCTACATCTTTCCTTTACCCAGAGGTAATAACAACCCTATATTTCTTGTCTACCATTTCCTGCAAATTTTTATACTTTTACTATGTCTCTATATATTCACAAACAATGGTAGCAGTGGTGTGCTAAATTTTTTGTGCATTTATTTCCTAAGACTTTTGAAAAACTATGTACCACCTTGCACATTTAAGTTGACACTTAAATAATGGCAAAGAATCTACTTTCCAGCTTATTGCATATTGAATGCATGCTTTAAATATGTTTTTATCAAAGTCTTGGAGCTGCAGGTTAGCTTCTTTTTACAGAAAATGTAACCATATAACTTAATTGGCAAAGCCAGTCCTTATTGTCCAACCCAATCAACCAAATTTACTTACTCTCTTTCAGAAAAAGTCTGACTTAATTTTAAAATTCAAATAAATGTGTTACTATGCATACTCATGACAACTTTCTCACCTGTGAATTTTAATTTTAAGACAGATAAACAGATAGCTAGCAGCTAGGTAGACAGAGACTATAAGGCATGGAACCTTGCCATGAATTTGTCACCTGGCTGAAATAATGTGTTGTCCCCATTAATAATTTTTACTGAAGCTTTCTCTGCTTTGCCCTCGCATAACTTTCCTCCGGAGAGATTCACTCTTCAGGAGTGCTGTTGTTTGGTGCCCGGGAGATTCTTAAACCCCAAGGTAATGCACTATATAGTAAGATTTAGTATGGACCAGGAATAAGGTTTTCTTCTGAAAAGTGGGAGACAGGTGATTATGAAAGAAGAAGTTGAAAAGCAGAACTGGCAGACCAGAAGGAGTTCTCAGGCAGATCAATTTTAGGAAAGCCTACATATGAAAATAGAGAACCTGGAAATGAAACTCCTTAAAGCTATGCACACCTGTATATCCGATAAGAAGTCTCTGTGTACCCAGAGGTACAATCATCCCAATTTGAAAACCACTGATCAATAGCAAGGGATGGCAAACTATGATCCACTTGCTATCTGTTTTTGTAAATGAAGTTTTATTGGACACAGATACACTTATTCATTTATACATTATCTGTGGCTATTTTTGCACACAATGGCAGTGTTAAGCAGTTACAATAGAGACCATATGGCCCAAAAAGCCTAAAATAGTTCCCATTTGGCCCTCTGTAGAAAGTTTGCTTCCTCCCTGCAATCTCCTCACCGCTTTTACCCTGTTATATATGCGATAGAGCTCCCCAAGCTATAGCATTGTGTATGCGTGTTTTAAATTTCATTTTTTTAAAATTAAATTCACATAGTTTGTAGGGCCACATCATTCTAAAAGTCCTATTATGAAAAATATATCCCCTTCCTCAGAAGCAACTACTTTATATTCATTTAGCTGATGTTTATTGTCACAGCAAGCCAAATCAAAACCGAAACCAAACCTCTTGCCGTCGAGACAATTCCAACTCATAGCGACCCCACAGGCCAAACCAGGGAGTCAGAAAAATGCCCAACAGTTGTACAGCAGGCTCTGCCCCTAAACTCCCCATAATATCTGAATAACATTCTTATATTACTATTTCTTAATTTTTCAGTTGTAAGCATTGTATATTAACTTCTTATTATTGAAAATATTTACCCAATATTTCTTGTTCCCTAATACTCTTCAACACAGTTATAGATCAATATTCAATATTTATATTTGAATATCTAACTGAATTATGTAGTATAGTAGGATTACTTTTCCTTTTCCTGCACCAAGTTTTTTTGGTGTTAATAAATAAATTTTGATTATTTTCCATGTTATTGTTGTTGCTGGTTGCTACTGAGTCAATTCCAACTCCTGGTAATATACCCAAACAAACCAAACCCACTGCTGTCCAGTCATTCTGACTCACAGCAATCTTACAGGACAGAACAGAACTGCCCTGCGGGATATCCAAGGCTGTAAATATTTATGGAAGCAGACTGCCCCATCTTTCTCCCCTGCATAGCAATATATTCTTTGCCATCGAGTTGATTCCAACTCACAGCAACCCTATGGGACAGAGCAGAACTGCCCCATAGGGTTTCCATGGAGCAGCTGGTGGATTCGAACTGCTAACCTTGTGGTTAACAGCCGAGCTCTTAATCATTGCGCCACCAGGGCTCAACACTGTAATATACTTATCTATAATTCAACCACACTTGATATGTTCAAATGTATCAGGTATGTTATGCATTTCATGTTTTTGAAAAAAAAAATCTCTCATAGATCCTTCTTACCTACTCTAATCTGGACTTGTTGCCCTCCAGAATCTAGTACCTTTTGCCTGTGCTGTAACTTCTGTTTATTGAATCTCACTCTCCCATTTTCTGTTGTTGTTATTTATTTCTTTAGTAACTTCCTGAGAAAGAGTTTGTAGAAGATAACTCTACGAGACTTTGGATGTCTACAAATGTTCTTATTCTGCACTCAAGCTTAAATGATATTTACTGGGTACAGAATCTGAGGTTGGAATTCACTAATCGTAAGTACGCTAAAGATATTGTTACTCGACTATCTTCTAGCTTTCAATGTTGCTCGACCTCTTAGACTGGTTCTCTGATTTTTTTCTTTCCTATTTTCCATCTTTGTCTTTCTGCCCTACTTTATGGGAAACTGCTTCAATAAAAGGCTTTAATCCTTCTATTAACATTTCATTTCTATTATATTTTTATTTTCCAAGAGCTTTTTGTTCTTTGAATTTTCCTTTCCTTATATAGCATTCTGTCTTCCTTTGTGATTGCAATATCTTCCCTTATCTTTGAGGATAGTAGTTATTTTAAGTCTTTCCAGGTTGCGTTTTTCTGTTTATTTGTTTATTTGGGTCTCTTTCATTTTTTAGGTACTTTCTCAGATGTCTAGTATTTCTGGGTAAATCTGATCAGAAGGTCTGACACCACAGATGAGGTCTGTCAACTGAGTTTCACTGTAGGATAATCTAACTGAGGTTTTAGGTCCTTCCTCTTGGCTGGTCAGAATCCCCAGAGAAGGATTTTCTAATATCCTGCCTGGAGCATACAGGCCTGTCTTCATTCTGGGATCCAAATGGAGGAGGAGACCTGCAGGTCTCATTTTCAGTAAGTAAATATTCATTTAATACCTCCATTTTCAGAATGGTACTTCTTCTCTCAAATTTTCCTGGAAAACAGTCCTGAAAAGACTGGACTGTTTTCCTTTTCCCATTAATTTCAATTATCCCAATACTGTCCTTTATAACAAACCCCCCAATCCAGGATCATATGTTACATTTAGTTGTCATGTCTCTTTAGTCTTTCCAAAAATGCAACAGTTCAATCTTTCATGACACTGACACGACCAAAGCCACGGCCGTTGAGTTGATTCTGATTCATAGAGACCCTATAAGACAGAGTAGAACTGCCCTACAGTGTTTCCAATGCTGTAAATCTTTCTGGAAGCAGACTGCCACATCTTTCTCCCACGGAGCTACTGATGGATTCCAACCACCAACCTTCTGGTTAGTAGCCAAGCATTTTAACCACTGTGCCACCAGGGCTCCTTACTGACATGACAGTTCTGGTGTTTTATAAAATGTCCGCAATTTAGGTTTTCTGGTTGTTTCCTCATGATTAGATTAAGGTTATCAATATTTGGCAAGAATACTACATGAATGGTATCTTAGTGCATCATATGAGGAGGCATATATAATGTCAAGTTTGTCCTACTTGGTACAACTTTTGATCACTTGGTTAAGATGGTATCTGACAGATTTGACTACTTTAAAGGTAACTTTTCTTGCTTTGTAATTAATAAGTAACCTGTAGGGAGATGTTTTGAGGCCAGGTAAATATCCTGTATCCCAATAAAATTTGAACCAATGGTTTTAGTATCCACTGATGATACTGAACAATCATTACTATAATCATTACTATGATAGTTGAAAAATGCTGATTTCCCAACTCTATTATTTCTTCTACATTTATTGATTAGCATCTAATTGCTTCTTAAACAGATATTCAACCAGGTCACTATTTTAGGTGCCAGGCTCAACTCCACTTTTAGAGGTTCCTGGCACTGCCAATTCCTGGGCATTCTAGGGTTTCTGTGGTTTAAATTGGGTTGCTTCTGGATTTCTCCTCTGCCAGATTTGGATTCATTCTTCTCAGTTTTGCTAAATTAGTTACCACTTGTCTGTCTTCCAGTTTATAGAACATTGTTGCTGTTTTTATCTCTCCAATCTTCTTTGACTCTGTGGGTTTACGCCTTTAAAAATAAATCCTTTCACTGTCATTTTCATTAGATTTGAGGAAAGAAAGAAAAAGTATGTGTTTAACTCACCATCTTTACTAGAAAGTCTATTATTCTTTCCCTGCTTTCGGAATTTATATAAATGGTATTACATTGTATAAATTATTCTGCAACTTTCTCCTTTTGTTCAATACCATGTTTCTGAGATTTATCCATGTTGATACATGCGGTTTTAGTTTATTCATTTTTAAAGATTGATGTATATCTCAGTGTATGAACGTTCACAATTTTCTTATCCATTTCCACTATATTCCCCAAAATGATATTGTTAGGTTAGGGAGAGGAGTCTATTTTTTCCACAAGAACATACACTCCATCTTTGCAATTTAAGTCAAGGCGGTAGAATTATACATGCAAAATGTCAATTTTAAAACATTTCAATTCTGTCACTCATAAAATAAGCCTAATAATACCGGGCACAAAGAACTTACTCAAAAAATGTCAGTTACTTGGAGACAACAGTAAAATGGGCCTCAAGAATCCAGAAATAAGATTCCTCTCTGAAAGTTAAAACTGTTAGGTCAACACATTATAGGCTAGAGCAGAGATATGAAAAGAGTAATACAAAAGAACAGCGGCAGGGCCAGCAACATTTGACCATAATATAACCATTGTCATAGGAAAAGAAATAGTATCTCAATCAGAACAGGGAGGCGAAGAAAAAAAGGATCAGAGACAAATGCTGGAAGTCCATTAAAAAAAACACTGTCCATGGGTGAAGAAACTTTAACCATCATTTGTCAATTTTTTTTTCTATTCCAAATCATAACACTATTCCTAGTATAGAGATAGATGTTGGGAATCATAGCCAATTCACTTTAAATATTTTCAGTCTATGTGTCAAACCATCCCCGTTGGGAGATGGACGACTGATGGAATTAAAGTATTTCTTTTACTAAACTCCCCTTATCCTAACGCCATACTCACCAAATAACTTCCTGTTTTTTCCTGTGCCAATATTAATTTCTTATTGTAAATTACAGTATTGGAATTCTGGTAACTATTTCAAATTCAAGGGCATTTCAGTCACCGTTATTTAATCTTTTAGAGCTAAGTCACCTTGGGCATGGACAAAAATAAACCTTTCTAGCCTCCAGCCCAGATCTGAAACACGGTCATGGAAACAAGAAGACACTATGTAGTGTGGTCTAACCCACTAACCCCATGCCTTTCCGTAGATTACAGCATCAGCATCTCCAACTCCATTTTCTTCTGGATTCTAGAATTTCCTTTTCTCTTTTATGGAGAATATGTATTTTGGACATGTTATCAGGAGGGACCAGTCTCTGGAGGACATCATGCTTGGTAAAGTAGACAGTTAACGAAAAAGAGGAAGATCCTCAACGAGATGGACTGACACAGTGGCTGCAACAATAGGTTCAAGCATAACGATTGTGAGGATGGCTCAGGACCCAGCAGTGTTTCATTCTGTTGTACGTAGGGGAGCTATGAGTCAGAACTGACTCGATGGGATCCAGCAACAACGTGCTAAAATGAAGTAAGCAGAGCTCTGATATTTTAGCATTTTTCTACTGCCTGTAAACCTACTGCTGAATCATATATTGTCAATACCTGGAAATAAATTTATTTCACTTTTTCAAATAGAAAACTTTATTCTGTATCATAACTATTTTGTTGTATGAAAGGAGAAGAAATATTTCAAAATATTTGCTATCAGTGGCTTCTAATGGGATAGAGTTGTCTATCTCATTAGTTTTCTCAAGTGTTAACTTGTACTGCATTGATGACCAGGTGCTGAATGATACACTGGCAATCTGTAGTTAAATGTGAATTTCTGTGACAAAATACAGCTATCAACTTAGAAATACGTTCAGTTTTATAAGTTTGTTTTATAGTTGGTTGTTGGAAATTCAAACCCATCTTTTCACAGAAACCATGTAATATACTTACATCGTATTGAGATTTTCAGATCTGTCTATAAAGTCTTTCTAACCAACAATGAAACAGGCTCAGTGTTAGCTGCTTATGACATATGGATGAATAAGACATCAAACCTGTGCCATATAGCTCACAATACAGTCAGAAGGATGAACAAATAAAACAAATAATTACAACACTAAACTTGAAGGGTTATGATACAGGTGTTCAAGACAGTGTAGTTCTACCAAGAAAGGAGTGATAAACTATGAATTAAGAAGTTGAGGAGAAATAAGTTGAGGAAAGCACTAAAAAACTTTAAAGGACCAATTAAACAGCCCTTTAAATGGAGTTTAAGCACGAGCATAAGTATGCCAGCTGAAGGGCGTTCCTTGAAGAGCAGGGTGGGTAGAACAAGCATAAGAAAACAAAGCTAGAAAATTGGGCAGGTTACAAATCAGGAGGCCCTACATGGTACGCCAAGAAATTAGACCAACTATTGGGCAGAGCACCCCAAGAAGTGTGCCTAAAAAAATGATCCCTTCAGCCTTTAAGGTGGTGAAGGAAGCAACTGTTGGGTCATAGGGTAGGTGTTTGTTAGATTTTAAAACAAACTGGCAGTTTTCGAACATGGTTGTATATTTTCACTCCAACCAGCGCTGTACGAAAGTTATGGTTACTTCAGTGATAGCTGTTGCTAATCTTTTAAATTGCAGCCATTTTAGTGGGTGTATAGTAATATCTCATTGTGGTTTCCCTGACGACTAGTGATGTTGACTGTCTTTTCATATGCTTAGTGACCATTTTTATATCTTGCTTCATGAAGTGATGACTGTTCAAGATTCTTGCCCAGTTTTAATTAATTTTTGCCTTTTTAAAAAATTATTGAGTTGAGAAGTTCTTCATATAATCTGATACAAGTCCTTTGGCAAACACATGTACTGTAAACATTTTCTCCCAGTCTGTTACTTTCCTATTCATTTTCTTAATGTTCTCTTTTGATAAGCATTTGTTGTTAATTTCTATGAAGTCCAATTTACCAATATTTTTGTTTTATGGATAGTGCTTTCTGTGAAGATATGCCATTGTTTTCTTCTAGAAGCATTATAGTTCTAGCTTACGTTTAGTCTATGATGCATCTTGAGTTGATATTTGTGTATAATGTGAGGTGGGGTCAAGGTTCATTTTTCTCTATATGGATATTAAATTATTCCAGCATCATTTGTTGAGAAGGCTTTCCGTTCCTAACTGAATCACTTTGATGATGTAAAAAAATCAATTGACTGTATAGTGTCTATTTCTGGACTCTACTTCATCGATCTATTTATACATCCTTATGCCAGTATCATACTGTCTTGTTATCACAGTTCTAAAGTAAGTCTTAAAGCCAGGCAGTGTAAGCCTTCTTTCTTCTCCTTTTTCATGATTGTTTTCAGCTATTTTAGGTCCTTTGCATTTCCATATACATTTTAGAATCAGTATATTGACACTCAACAAGTTCAAACAGTTTGATGGGATTTTAATTAGATTTTATTTGATTGAATCAACAGATCACTGTTTCATGAAGTGTGGGCCCTGGATCAGCAGCATCCACATTACCCAGGAACTTGTTATAAATGCAAATATTCAGATCTTACCCCATACCTAGTGGATCAGAAACTCTAGGGAAGAAGCCCAGCAATCTGTGTTTCAAGAAGCCCTCCAAATGATTCTGATGCATGATAAAGTATAAGAATCACTGCTGTGAATCACTTTGGAGAGAATGAACATCTTAGCAATACTGAATATTCTACTCCATGAAGAGAGACTTCTCCCAATTTATTTAGATTTTCTTTCTTTTCTCTCACCAATATTTTGTAGTTTTAAGTGATCTTGTATTTATTTTGCTTAACTTATCCCTACATATTCTATATTTTCTGATGCTATTGTAAATGGCATTTTTTTTAAAAACTTCATTTTCCAATTGTTCACTGACAAATAGAAATATAATTCATTTTGTATACTGAACCCACAGCATGTGACCTTGTTATGTTCTCTTACGAGTTTTAATAGGTTTTATTTTGTAGATTCCTTCCTTAGGATTTTCTACAGGTTCATATCATTTGCAAATATAGTTTCACTTCTTCCTTTCCAATCTGTATGCCCTTTATTATATTTTTTTTCCCTTGACTTATTGCATTAGTTAAGACGTCCAAGACAATGACTATTGAATAAAAATGGTAAAAGCAGCCATCCCAGCCTTATTCCTGGTCTTAGTGGCAAAGCGTTCTTTTTTTATGTTCCTCTGTACACTCCCGAATAAATACACACACACCCCTACCTCTCTCTCCTTATGACCCTTTCTAGGAATTTGTTATCAAATTACCTTTAACATTTAATATTTTCCCAGAAACTTTCCCTACCACATATCTCATCTGAAATCTGCCTTTGCCTGATGGATAGTGAATCTCCACTGTGCTCACTTTCCAACCCACCACAGACAGTCAGTTCAGCTTCTCCTAGCTTTCCCCAGCCACTTCCAAAATATTCTTCCATTTTGCAGGCACAGGGGAGTGGAGGATTTTTGCAATTCAAGTATATCTGTCTCTACCTGTTCTTCATTATTATCTTTACCAATGTCCAGATCACTCTCTCACACTGACTGAAGAGATTAGAACCTGGCTTACAGTGTTCTCTCCCCATTGCCTTCTTAAATCTTAGCTGCTCAGTTCTTTGCCTTCATCCACACTAGTCTCTCTACCTAAAATGAACAACCACTTCCATAGCCAAACACTGGTTCTTATAATTACCAAACACCATTCTACAACTAAAACTTTAAACTCTTCAATTTCAGATTCTAGATACTTTATTTTCTTTAAAAAACAAAGCAAAAACAAAATAATAAAACTTTTTAAATGTAAAATAAAATATATATACCAAAAAACCCCACAAGAATTAAATATACAGCTTAATGAATTATTGCAAGACAAATTCCACCCAGATCAAGAAATAGAACTTTGCCAGCTACTTTAGAATCGTGTGCCCCATTCCAATTACAACCTCCTTTCTCCCCACAAAAGTAACCCTGAATCTAACTTTTACAGCAATAATTTTTCTCACATTTTAAAATCATTTTATCACCTAAATGTACATTATGGTCTAGACCTGCTTATTTTGTAAAATTTAACATCTCTTTTAAACTATAGGGTCCTCCTCTATCTCTTTTATTTCCTTACAAATTTATTTGTTGGAAAACTCAGCCCATTTGACCTGTAGAGTTTGCCATATAGTCTGCATTTTGCTGATCGCATGCTCTTGGTACAAAACAGACAAACAAAAAACTATGTGACTAATGGTACATTAGAGAAGAGGCAACATGAGAGGGCTCCTTTATGGATAATCAAGAATGACAAGAAAGAGTGGCATGGATGGGATGACCTGGTCACTGCTCTGACTGGAGCTTGTTTGAGGTGCTGGATTACTTCAAATTTGCAGGGGTGGTGCATGAGGCCTCATTATTGCAGTTGCTTCCCTAGTCATCTAATCATTTTGACTATCAATGTTTCTATATAAAGAAGCTTTCAAAGTTATGAGGATAGAAGAAACATCTTTCCCTCTGAGAACAGTAACTTCTACTATGGCCAAAAGAAGGGAAAGCAGAAGGCTCTTGGATCCATCCTTTCACTCTAGATCCTTGGGGACACTTCTGAATTTTGGATCACACTGTCAATTTTTAAAAATTTTATTCCACGGTTTATTGACGTTGGAAAGAAGGGCCTGAGAAGAGTAGGACAGGGCCAATGGGAGAAACAACATACTAAGCTAGAAATGGGTCTAGACAGGTGCTAACTCAGACCCTGGCCAGACAAACACTGATGGGGTCAGCATGGAGCAAGTAAAGCTAGGTATGCCAATTATGTGCTGTCATGAGTCCAACCCTGGAGCACCCCATCTCTCAACAAGTGTGGCTAAGCCCAGGGGCCCACTCAAGTCATCAGGGTGCGCAACAGTGAGGAAGTAGAAGAGAGAAAAGAGAAAGGAAGTCCTAAATAGTAGTGGAAAGGGAATGTCTCTAAATAGAAAGTATACTAATGAATCAAAGACTCACTTTACAAAATAATTTTACAACTCTTCATGCTATTGCTTTAAAATGATTATGAAACAAGCGTGTTCTTTAAACATATATACAACGGCATTTCTATCTTTTTTTCTGCTAGCCACCAAAACATAAGCTTTTAAAGTTTTAAATAAAAATTCAGTTCAGCTATTACTGAGGATTACACATTACTTCTTAATTTTATATTTTAAAGCTTCTTAGAATGCTTGATAGAGTTAAATATATAAAATGAAGGGCAAAATAAATAGGACTTGATTTGGTTAGCACCAAGAAATTCAGTATTTCTCATACTTTTCCACCGAAGAATCTGTATCAGCACAGAGAGCCCCCAGGGGACTGGGGAAACATCCTGATACAGGCTGCTACAAGCCCTAACTTTTAAAGAGTCTTATTATTATTTTGTTTTAAATTTTTATTATTATAATTTATATCAATTTTATATTGTATCCTATAATATGTACATTTATTTTACCATGAAAATGTTTAAAATTATTTACTATGGAGTATCTTATCTTTGGAAAGATGCATCATATTTATTCCGAGGCTTCATGTATCCCAGGGAGTGGTGGTGGTGCTGGTAGGTGCTGTCGAGTCAGTTTTCAACTCATAGTGACCCCATGTGACAGAGCAGAAATGTCCCAAAGGGTTTCCTAGGCTGTAATCTTTATGTAAGCAGATCACCAGGTCTTTCTCCCAGGGACCTGTTAGGTGGGTTTGAACTACTCACCTGTTAGCAGCGGAGTGCTTAACCACTGTACCACCAGGGCTCCCAGGAGTACAAACCCCCAATTGAGAAGCACAGCATTATAAACACATGCTGTTTGAATATTCTCCTTGTATATTCTTACCTCCATAGTGGGTGGAATCTTTCTCATTCTTCTAATCCAAGCTAGAAAGAAAAATAATATTTAAATGTAAATTTTCCGTAGTATATACATTCATAAAATACAGATTTATTGAGCACCTACTATATATTGCTCCAGGTATTACAGATACAGCAGTGAATCAAACAGATGAAGTCCCTCCTCTCCTGTAGCATATACACTAGTGAAAGGGCCACAGAAAATAAACAAACATATCATGTCTGGTGATTTGTGCCATAAAAATACAACATTGTAGACAGAATAAAGATGGGGCAATTTCATGTCTTTATAATCATACCTCATGTAATTGTACCAATTCCCAGAGTAATATTTTATTTATTGTGGTGAAAATATACACAACAAACCTTCACCAATTCAACAATTTCCACATGTACAAATTCAGCGACACTGATTACACTCTTTATGTCATACAACTTTTGTCGCTATCCTTTTCCAAATTATTCTACCAGTATAACATAAACTCAATGTCCTCTAAGCAAAAACTCTCCCCTTCTTTCCTACTCCTGGTAAATATTAATAATCTTTGGTTTCTATGTTGTTGTTGTTGTTAGGTGGCGTCGAGTCACTTCCAACTCATAATGAGCCTATGCACAACAAAACAAAACACTGCCCGGTCCTGCTCCATCCTCACAATTGTTATGCTTATCGCAGCCACTGTGTCAATCCATCTCATTGACGGTCTTCCTCTTTTTCGCTGACCCTCTACTTTACCAAGCATGATGTCCTTCTCCAGGGACTGGACCCTCTTGATAACACCTCCAAAGTATTAAGACGAAGTCTCACCATCCTTGATTCTAAGGAGCATTTTAGCTGTACTTCTTCCAAGATAGATTTGTTCATTCTGGTAGTCCATCGTATATTCAATATTCTTCTCCAACACCATAATTCAAAAATATCAATTCTTCTTTGGTCTTCCTTATTCAATGTCCAGCTTTCACGTGCATATGAGGCGACTGAAAACATCATGGCTCGCGTAAGGCGCACCTTAGTCCTTAAAGTGACATCTTTGCTTTGGTTTCTATATGTTTGCTTATTTGATGTAAGTGAGATCATACAGTATTTGTCATTTTGTGACTGACTTATTATTAGACTTATTTTGCTCAGCATAATGTGTTCTAAGTTCATCATGATTCAGGGCTTAATTTTTCTTTATGACTGAGTAATACTCTATTATATGCATATACCAAATTTTGCTTATTCATTCGTTGATGGACATTTAGGATGTTCCCACTTCTTGGCTATTATGAAAAGTGCTGCAATGAACATCAGTGCATAGGTTCTGGTCTGCATTCCTGCTTCTGGGTATATACCTAGGATTGGGATTGCTGGGTCACATGGTAGTTCTATGTTCAACTTTTTGAGGAATTACCAAACTGTTCTCTACAATGGTTGTACCATTTTGCATTTCCACCAGTAATGGATAAGGGTTTCAGTTTCTCCACAACCTCACCAACACCTGTTGTTTTCCTTTTTTTAAAAAAAATCATTGCCATTCTCATGGGGGTGAAGTGATATCTCACTGTGGTTTTGATCTGCATTTCCCCAATGGCTATAAGGAAACCCTGGTGGTGAAGTGGTTAAGAGTTTGGCTGCTAACCAAAAGGTCAGCAGTTTGAATCCACCAGGTGCTCCTTGGAAACCTCATGGGGCAGTTCTACTCTGTCCTATGGAATGGCTATGAGTCGCAATCTACTTGACAGCAACGGGTTTGGTTTGTTTTATTTAATGGCTATAAGGAGCCCTAGTGGTGCCAGTGATTAAGCATTCGGCTGCTAACCAAAAAGGTCAGCAGTCTGAATCCACCAGCCGCTCCTTGGAAACTCCATGGGGCAGTTCTACTCTGTCCTATAGGGTCGCTATGAGTTGGAATTGACTTGAGATCCAAGGGTTTGGTTTGGTTTTTTAATGGCTAATGACACTGAACATCTTTCAAATTCAACTGAGTGTAAGTATGGCATAGAGGCTAAATCACAATACAGTAAACTTCACGGCAATATCAAAATTATATTGCCCTGGAATTTTTACTTAGTTATGATTTAATAAAGAAAAAGACTTAGAAAAAATTTTCATTTACAGAGAGTTCTCTACCGATCTGGTCAAGCAAGCAAACCACCCCCCCCGCTCCCTCCTTCCCCCGTGCCCCACACCGTGGCTGGTAAGCATCATCAGGTCTTAGTTTCAATACTTGGGAGATGAGCTGCTGCAGAGGTATAGAGAGCTCACACTTGTTAGGTGCCTACTGGGCACTAGGCATGGTGCTAGATGCTTTATACTGAGGGAAGGGGAGTGAGGCAGATGCCTGCAAGAAGTGTGTCAGAATCACATAAAAGACAGTACAGTATAGAGCTTAGCAGAGTAGGTTCTAGAGTCAGATTTTCTGAATTCAAATCCCAACTTCATCAATTACTAGTTGTCTCACCTGGGGCAAGTTATTTAAATTTCTAAGCATCATATTTCTCATCAGTAAAATATAATTTAAAATAGTATCTACCTTTTAGGGTTGTTGTAAAAGTTGTATGCGAAATATATAATACTTAGCTCAGAACCAGGCATACAGTAAACATGTAAATATAAATTACTGCTATTATTATCACTAATTTTCAGTATACTTTCTTTTTTTATAACAGATTCAAAAAAGCAAAACTCAGTATCTTCTAGGTCTATAATGATATATAGAAGACTGTGAGAAAAC
>NW_004443965.1:22467912-22470962 GCF_000243295.1 Trichechus manatus latirostris
CTATGATGTAATAAGATGTATTAGCAGCAGTTATACTGATGAGTATACAAGATTGGATAGTGTCTTAAGCCAATCTCTTCTGGGATATAAACGAGAGAAGTGAGCAGAGACACATGGGAACCTCATACCGTCAAGAAAGCAGTGCCAGAAGCAGAGTGCATCCTTTGGACCTGAGGTTCCTGCGCAGAGAAGCTCCCAGACCAAAGGAAGATTGATGACATGGACCTTCCTCCAGAGCTGACAGAGAGGGCCTTCTCCTGGAGCTGATGCCCTAAATTTGGACTTGTAGCCTACTGGACTGTGAGAGAATAAACTTCTCTTCGTTAAAGCCATCCATTTGTGGTATTTCTGTTATAGCAGCACTACATGACTAATAACAACAGTCAAATGACTTATGGAATTTTTCGAGTGCCTCTTTATGGTCAAAACAAAAATTAATTATCTATATTTTATGGATTTTTCTTCCTAGAAAAGAGGCTCTTTTAAGATAATTCATGATAAGCCATATACCTTAAAAGGGTTTAAGCAGTAAATCTTCAATTTTAATTTAGATTAGAAAGTTAATTCATAAAAATTAACTGCTATGCAGGGATCAGCAAACTACAGCCTGCAAGCCAAACACGACCTACCACCTATTATTAGATGGTCTGCAAGCTAATAATGGTTTTTGCATTTTTAAATGGTTAACAAATAAGCAAAAGAAGAACATGTGGTCCATGAAAATTATACAGAATTCATTCAGTGTCCATTAATAAAGATTTTTTGGAACACATCCACACTCATTTATTTACATATTATCTATGGTTGCTTTCATGCTACCATAGCAAAGTTGTATAGTTGTAACAAAGACCGTATGGCCCAAAAAACCTAAAGTATTTACCATCTGGCCATTTACATAAAAAGTTTGCCAACCCCTGTGCTAGGACTACCATTTGGGAATAACTTTATATCTTGATTGTTTCATCTAAAATAAAAAACATTATTAAGGAGGCATGGCCAACATGGAGGAGTAGTTAGATGCTTCCTATATCCCTCTTACAACAAAGACCTGGAAAAACTAGTGATCTGATTCTATATGAATATCTAGGAGCCCTGAACAAGGCAAAGTTGAGGAATCTGTCTGAGGGATAGGGGAGAGGAAGATGCTTTGGAAGAAGTGAAGAGCGCCAGAGCTGTGGCGGCGAAACTGCAGTGCCACAGCCACGGCGGTCTACAGTGAAACAGGCAAACAGCTATGCTGTGCTGTGCACGTGCTCAGGAAGCAGTTTCCACATCGAGAGAGACTGGGCAGCAGAGATTCTGCTTGGACACTCCGAACCAGTAAAAAGCAGCTCCCAAGAGGCTAAGATAAGTACATGCGTGCACCCTTTCACGGGGATTAAAAAAAAAAAAAAAGAGCCCATTTGGGGAAACACCTCTTTCCCTTTTACCTCCTCCCTCCGCGCTCTGCACTGGGAGTCTGCTGGGCCGGAAGTAGATCCCAAAAGGCGCCCTGACCCATTCTCCTGTCCTTGGAGAGGGAACATATAAGCTACTGGCTCCCCTAAGCCAAGAACACAGGGTCGGCACAGCTTCTTTGCTAGGCACAGGTATCAGGGGTCCGCAGACTCTGAGTGCCTAACACCCCCGTATAGACTTGTGGGGACCCATCTCAACAGCGTTAGCCCTCACTACCACAGTACAACAGGGCAAACATCTGAAGTTTAACTTCAACTGCTTCAGCTGTGAACTGGCAGATTTGTGACACTTGAAACAGCCCTGCCCCTTAAGTAGGCACTTTTATCAATCTGCAGCACGGGCTTCAGGACTGGTGATATTACCTAAAGTGCCTAGACACCTGCTATAGGAGTCCAAGAAAAAGTGGTGCCCTCAAGTCTTTACAGCCAACAGAGTGGGGTGCTCACAGTTTGGCTGCAAAATTCACCTATCTACTCACCCTAGAGAATAGGGACACGCTTTCCTTTCAGAGTCTCAGAAGCAACCATCAGCCCCCTGGCTGGCTCAGGGCGTGATCCCCTACTACAGCCAGAGTCCAGTGCCTGCACCAATCACCCATGCCTCTCTAGGACTGGGGGTGAAAGCCTGCACTTGGTGACCGACTACCTGAACACCCAAGCTGAACCCATATACAAAAATTTAATGGACTCCTGTGTGCACATACTATGTACATACTTAGTTACAGAACTAACAACTTGGTGACAGGACATTAGAGATCCAAATGTGTCAAAAATCAAACTAGTGCACACGAGTAGCCTATTTGGGCATATCAAAACAAAACAAAATAAGAAGCTAGGTCTCACTAAACAAATGCAAAATAAAATTATAACAAATTATTGTTGGATTGGAGACAACAGTCAATATCAAGTCACAGAAAGAGGCAGTCCATGATGGCTTCAGCAAGCTCCCAAAATAATCAATAAGTTCTCTGGAGGAACAGAACTTCTTGGAATTACCAGAGGCAGAATACGAAAGATTCATATACAGAACTCTTCTAGAAATTAGAAAGGGAATTCGACCTAATGCAGAAACACAGGGAACACAGACATAAAGTAGTAGCAGAACTTTAAACAGTTATTCAAGAACATAATGCCAAATTTAATAGGCTGCAAGAATCCACAGAGAGACAGCAATCAGAAATCCAGAAGATTAACAATAAAACTTCAGAATTAGACAACTCAACAGAAAGTGATAGAAGCAGAATTGAGGCAGTAGAAGTTAGAATTAGTGACACTGAAGATAAAGCTCCTAATGCCAACTTATTTGAGGAAAAATCAGATAAAAGAATTAAAAAGAATGAAGAAACTCTCTAAGAGTCACGTGGGACTCTATCAAGAGAAATAACCTACGAGTGATTGGCGTACCAGAATGAGGGGGATAACAGAAAATATGGAGAAAATTGTTGAAGATTTGTTCACAGAAAACTTCCCTGATATCATGAAAGATGAGAAGATATCTATCCAAGATGCTCATCGAACCCCACACAAGGCAGATCCCAAAAGAAAGTCACCAAGACATATTATAATCAAACTTACCAAAACCAAAGATAAAGA
>NW_004443965.1:22488778-22511908 GCF_000243295.1 Trichechus manatus latirostris
AACAAATGGGTCTACTGCTTACCGTATGCAGCTGTATAACCCAAGCAATTTATCTAACCTTTCTAAACCTTAGATTCCCTATCTACTAAATGGTATAATTACAGGGTCTACCCCATCGGATTGTTGTGATAATTAAACAAGATATGATTGTAAAGCACTTGGCATAAAACCAGGCATACAGATAAACACTTCGTAAGTGTTAAGTGATATACAAGTATTGATGTTTTAGTTAAGGTTCTCTGAGTTGCAAATAACAAAAACGAACTCAAGCTAGATTTCATCTACTTAGTAAGTATCTACTGAACACTTGCTATGTGCTTTATATGGGCCAGGCACTATGCTAGGAACTGGTAAGCAAAAAAAAAAAAAAAGGAATTTTATAACAGAGATACAGAGAAATCACTTACTGTTCCATCCACCGAAAAATTGACTGCTGCTGTTTTATCTCCCTTCAATCTGTTAACTTATTCCAAACTCCTAAAATAGGGACCAGGAGTCCCTCCCTGGCTCAAATGGTTAAGGCTTAACTACTAGCCGAATTAGTGGTTCGAACCCACCCAGAGGCTCCTCAAAAGACAAGCCTGGATTTCTACTTCTGAAAGGTCACAGCCTTGAAAACTCTATGGAGCAGCTCTACTCTGCACACATGGGGTCGCCATGAGTCAGAACCGACTCAGTAGCAACTAACAACAACAGAAGCAAGATAGGGATCAAGTGTCCATCTTCGTCTAAGCAGGGGTCACTTAATGGGGTCACTGGGAATTGAACAAATATTCTAAATGGTATCTCCAATAAGTATTTTGTCCACAGTTTATAAAAGATAAAACTGAGGCTGAGAAGTATGAGTGGCTTTCTCAAGTTCATGTGCACAGATGCAGGGTCAGCACCTTAGAGTGAATTGCCTCCTTAAATTTTATGTTCTAGGTGACTCACTCACCTACCGTAGTCCTAGCTCTGCTAACTCCTAATCAAACTCACTGCCATCCAGCTGATTCTGACTCATAGCGACCCTATAGCAATGAGTAGAATTGCCCCACAGGTTTTCCAAGGCTGTAAATCTTTACAGAAGCAGACTGCCACATCTTTCTCCTGCACAGCAGCTGGTGGGTGCAAACCGCCAACCTTTTGGTTAGCAGCCAAGACCTTAACCACTGCACCACAAGGGCTCCTCTTTAATGCCTAATTCAATTATACATGTTTTTCCTCACTAAAATTTGTCACCTTCACAATTTTCAAAGAAACACAATGTCTCAAAAAACAGTTGCATGGAATTACGTTTTTAAAAAAGTTTTTCAAAAGAGAATAAGCATGTAATTACCTATGCTCTTATTGATCTTGTATATCGTTAAACAATTTGCCTCTCAGAAAATTCCACTGAAAGCAGAAACTTACCTTCCCACTCTGCTGGGATATCCCCTATTTCATAGTCTACTTCTTTTTTCTGTACTACTTCTACAATTCTTCTCTCTTGAACAGTCTGTCCTATAAGACAAAAGTGATTAATATATTTTTAAATGAACCCACAATACAGTAGTTGTTGCAAGTAACATCTTATCCTTTGATATGGCACACTCCACGTATGGTAAAAGAACTACATTAACAGGAAGAAGAATAGGTTCCTTTTAGAATTAGATATGTTAGAAAAGGCAATTTCTAAACTATTGTAGAATGTTTATATTTCCTACAATAGTATGCAAAATTAATTTTGGTAGACTAAATCCTGGTGGTGAAGTGGTTAAGAGCTATGGCGAGCTACAGCTGCTAACCAAAAGGTCAGCAGTCCAAATCCATAAGCCGCTCCTTGGAAACTCTTTGTGGCAGTTCTACTCTGTCCTATAGGGTCACTATAACTCAGAATTGACTCAACAGCAATGGGTACGGGTATGTCCAATAAATACAAGACTCCAAAAGAGCAACCAATTAATCCTATTGGGACTAAGGGCTAATAAAAATCATTTTAATAATCAATCCCTTCAAACAACATAGTATATATTGTTTGTAGTGGTTTGGTGCTGTCGAGTCGATTTTGACTCATAGCGGCCCCATGTGACAGAGTAGAACTGCTTCACATTAGGCTGTAATCTTTACAGAAGTAGATCTCCAGGTCTTCCTCCAGTGGAGCCGCTGGGTGGGTTTGAACCACCACCCTTTCAGTTAGCAGCCAACTGCTTAACTGTTGCACCACCAGGGCTCCTTACAAGTATATATTAGAGGTGCCAATGGCTACTGGCACTGCCTGAGCGAATCGCTACTCACAGCCCCTACTAACTATGCAGTGGGCCACAGATCATGGCACTACCCTACTCTGACAATACACTGGCAAACCCAAGGGACCTAAGCCATGTGTTGGATCCTGCCGCCCATCAAAGTCATAATCTCTCAAGGGAATCTGAATGAACAGGGACAAAACTAGTGTACCTCAGGTATGGGGCTTCAGGTGAGGGTTCATCATCGGGAACGGATGGTGACAATGTAAAAAACATGAAAACAGAGAGATCAGTAAGGAAACAGATGGAGAGGGATCAGGGATGCTATGAGAATGCCTACATTTCTCAATAACAAAAATTTGATCAGCGTATATTTTAAGTTTATATACCAAAAAAAAAACAAAAACAAAACCCAAACCCATTGCCATCGAGTCGACTCTGACTCATAGCGATCCTGTAGTATAAGTTTATACAGAAAGCATAAAACTATTTGGTATTTTCTTCTGTTTTTAGAAAGTTTTGATTATATCCTCAAAACAGCTTTGTCAAAATGGCGGCTTCAAAACATGTGGCTCTGTCATTCGCTTTTAGCTTGGGAAAACCAGGCAAGCTTTCCACTTCTCAATAGTTAACAAGCATGCCTGCCAACTCTGGAAAATGCGAGCTGAGACAGAGAAGACACTGGCAAGTAACGACAGGAGCAGCAAGGCTGAATAGTAATCAGTCCAGTCAGGGAAAGAAATCTGGGCCTTACGAAAGACTCCTTTCTCTTCCTTCTAAGACAACCTTGTATTGTTGGGTGCCGTCAAGTCAATTCCAACACACAGCAACCCCATGTGACAGAGCAGAACCGCCCCACAGGGTTTTCTAGGCTGTAATCTTTATGTGAGCAGATCACTAGGCCTTTTCTCCTGGGGAGTTGCTGGTGGGTTCAAATTGACAACCTTTCAGTTAGCAGCCAAGTGCTTAACCACTGCACTGGCTAGGGCTCCTTAGGCCAACCTTGCTGTTGTGTGCCATAGAGTTGATTCCGACTCATAGTGACCCTTGCACTATGCTAGATAGACTAGGTGACGTAGTTAAAAAAAACTGACCTGTTGCCTACAAATCTTTCTCCTGTACTGCCTGAAATTCTACTAACTGAAAATTCCTTTGTGCTAATAAGGAAACTCCTGGGAGTGACTGTGCAGGAAAAAAGAAGGCACAAAAGGGCAGCCTGAGAAGACTGAATGGCTAGTTTTACCTCCTCTGCCTTAAGTGATAGTAAGTGAAAGGTTGGGATTTCACAGACAAGCCATTAATGACTAATAACCCTTATTGGTTATGGGGTTATAGTGTCAGGGAAGTTCTGCATTTCATTATGGATTCATTTAATCAGATTGATTTAATCCTAACAGAGAAGTTCCCCAAGTTTTATAAAGAGGAACTCCCTTTTGCTTATCTTACCCAGAGAGTTTACAGTAGGACAACAGATTCCTAGTACAAATCTAAGTATTCAGGACAAGGTCAAGGTAAAAGGAGCCTGGAACAATGACAGCTGCATTTCTCTCTTAGCAGAAACTCAATGTATGTACATGTATTTTTACTAAAATGCTATTTACATCCACATACATAAACACATTATAATAACAAGAGTTACCATAAATTAAGCATATACTAAACATATATACATATATATACTAAAGTATGTTTCCATCACCTGTCAGTTGTTGTACTCTGGTGGTTTGCATTTTGCTATGATGCTGGAAGCTACAGAACCAACATTTCAAATACCAGCAGGGTCGCCCATGGTGTGGACAGGTTTCAACAGAACTTCCAGACTAAGACAGACTAGAAAAAAGGACCTATCTATTTCCAAAAATTTACAATGAAGATCCTGTGGATTACAAAAGAATATTGTCTACTATGGTGCTGGAGGATGGGCCCCCTAGGTTGATCAGTGGTCAAAGAAATGGACTTGAGCAAGCCAATGACAGTGAGGATGGTGCAAGATTGGGCAACATTTTCTTTGGTTGTACATGGGGTCTTCATGAGTCAGAGGCAACTCGACAGAAACTAACAACAACAAAAATATGTTTACAGGCCAATTTTCAAAATATTTCAAACAATCAAAACGCCCATGTTTTTGTATAGTCCTTTTCTAAATACCAAGATGTAAAGATGTATGACCTTTTAGCGTTAACAACTACAGAAAGGAAAATTATTGTTTAAAGTATAAAATGTTAACGGATGAACTTCTGAAGTATTGTGTGGTCTATAAGCTTTTAAACGTACATCCATAAAATTTAGCACATGGGAAGAGGACGAGGGGCCTATCATTCCCAGTAGCACAACTAAATGCGTGTATACTATAGAGATCTGTGACACAAAAATTAACTTTCTATTCCTATCCTCAGGTCTATAAACTTCATTAAAGATCTCCCAAGATTTTTAAAAATCAGAAGTCAAACATATTTGTGTGTATTTGGAAGGACAGGAAAATAATTCATGAACCAGTTAAACTAATTCCTTGATAATTGTTGAATAAGCATAACTGACATCAAAGATGTATTAAAAAATACATGTACACATCTTTAGAAATATAAAATAAAGCAGTATTTCACTGAATAATTTCTTTGTAATGAGATATAAGGTGTTGTGTTCCCCTCCCCCCAAAAATAAACTGCTTTAAAACTACTCCATTCTTTGGAATAAATCCTACTTGAACAATTTTTATGAATTAGGAATGAAGTTTCTGCTTCCCACTGAGTAAGAAATTATGCACAAACTGTATACTTACTTGTATTACTACGCTTTCATGTAACATTTGTAACAACAATCCTACTTATCACAGCAAAGAAATCTCTATTCTAATGAATAGAGCACATTTAAGTACTAGCTCAAGTTATCATAATTTTAGGGAGTAATATATATTTTAAAATTAACTTAATAATAAAAATATTTAACCTAATATATGTATAGGTTTATAAGTCCTAACGCAACAATCCACCACACCTCTGTCAGTTTGTCATACTGTGGTGGCTTGCATTTGCTGTGATGCTGGAAGCTATGCCACTGATATTTCAAATAGCAGCAGGGTCACCTGTGGTGGACAGGTTTCAGCTGAGCTTCCAGACTAAGACAGGCTAGGAAGAATGACCTGGCGGTTTACTTCTGAAAAAATCGGTCAGTGAAATCATTATAAATAGCAGCCGAACACTGTCAGATATACTGCCAGAACATGGGCCCCTCAGGTTGGCAGGCACTCAAAATAGGACTGGAGAAGAGCTGCCTCCTCAAAGTAGGGTCAACCTTAATGACATGTAGGGAGTAAATCTTTCAGGACCTTCATTTACTGCTGCAGCATGACTCAACATGAGAAGAAACAGCTGCAAACATCCATTAATAGTTAAAATGTGGAATGTACGAAGTAAGAATCTAGGAAAATTGGAAGTCATCAAAAAAGAAACAGAATGTAAAAAGATTGATATCCTTGGCATCAGTCAGCTGAAATGGACTGATATTGGCCATTTTCAATCAGACAATCATATTGTCTACTATGCCAGGAATGACAAATTGAAGAGGAATGGTGTCACGTTCATCATCAAAAAGAACATTTCAGGATCTATCCTAAAGTACAACGCTGTCAGTGTTAGGATAACACCCATACGCCTACAAGGAAGACCAGTTAATACAACTATTATTCAGATTCATGGACCAACCACTAATGCCAAAGGAGAGGAAATTGAAGATTATTAACAATTTATGCAGTCTGAAATTAATCAAACAAGCAAAGAAGAGGCATTAATAATTACTGATGATTGGAATGTGACACTTGGAAACAAAGAAGGATATATAGTTGGAAAATATAGCCGTGGGGACAGAAACAATGCTGGAGATCACATGATAGAATTCTGCAAGACCAATGACTTCTTCATTGCAAATACCTTTTTTCAACAATGTAACCTGCAACTATACATGTGGACATACTGGCTGGAAAACAGGAATCAAATCGACTATGTCTATGGAAAGAGTCAATGAAACATCATCAGAATATCAATATCACCAGTCAGGACAAAACCAGGTGACGACTGCAGAACAGACCATCAATTGCTTATATGCAAGTTGAAGCTAAAGTTGAAGAAAATTAAAACAAGTCAACGAGAACCAAAATATGATCTTGAGTATATCCCACCTATATCCGGAGACCATCTCAAGAAGAGATTTGATGCACTGAAAATTAATCACCGAAGACCAGACGAGTTCTGGGATGACATCAAGAATATCATATATGAAGAAAGCAAAAGGTCATTATCGAGACAGGAAAGAAAGAAAAGACCAAAATGGATGTCAGAAGAGACTCTGAAACTTGCTCTTAAACATAGAGTGGCTAAAGTGAATGGAAGAAATGATGAAGTAAAAGAGCTGAACAAAGCTTTCAAACGGTGGCTCGAGAAGACAAAGTAAAGTATTAAAATGAAATGTGCAAAGACTGGGAGTTAGAAAACCAAGAGGAAAGACAATACATTTCGGCATTCCTCAAGCTGAAAGAACTGAAGAAAAAATTGAAGCTTCCAGTTGCAACACTGAAGGATTCTATGGGCAAAATACTGAACAATGTAGGAAGCATCAAAAGAAGATGGAAGGAATATACAGAGTCACTGTACCAAAAAGAATTGGTCAACATTCAGCCATTTCATGAGGTAGCACATGATCAATAACCCATGGTACTGAAGGAAGAAATTGAAGCTGCACTAAATGCACTGGCAAAAAACAAGGTTCTAGGAATTGACGGATTACTAACGGAGATGTTTCACCAAATGGATACAGCACTGGAGGTGCTCACTCGTCTGTGCCAAGAAATCTGGAAGACAGCTACCTGGCCAACCGACTGGAAGAGATCTATATTTGTGCCCATTCCAAAGAAAAGTGACCCAACAGAATGCGGAAATTATCAAACAATATCATTAATATCACACTAAAGTAAAACTGTGTTGGAGATAACTCAAAAACAGTTCCAGCAGTACGCTGACAGGGAACTGTCAGAAATGCAAGACAGATTCGGAAGAGGACATGAACAAGGGATAATATTGCTGATGTCAGAGAGATCTTGGCTGAAAGCAGAGAATACCAGAAAGTTGTTTACCTGTGTTTCATTGACTATTCAAAGGCATTCAACTGCATGGATCATAACAAATTATGGATAACATTGCAAAGAATGGGAATTCCAGAACATTTAATTATACTCATGAGGAACCTGTAGATAAACAAAGACAGTCACTCAAACAGAACGAGAGGATACTGCGTGGTTTAAAATCAGGAAAGGTGTGAGTCAGGGTTCTATCCTTTCACCATACTTATTCAAACTGTATGCTAAGCAAATAATCCGAGAAGCTGGACTATATGAAGAAGAACATGGCATCATGATTAGTGTAAGACTCACCAACAACCTTCGTTATACAGATGACATAACCTTGCTTGCTGAAAAGGAAGAGGACTTGAAGCACTTACTGATCAAGATCAAAGAGCACAGCCTTCAGTATGGATTACACCTCAAAACAAAGAAAACAAAAATCTTCATAACTGAACCAATAAACAACATCATGATAAACGGAGAAAAGATTAAAGTTGTCAAAGATTTCATTTTACTTAGATTCACAATCAACACGCATGGAAGCTTGCTGTTATGTTGTTAGGTGCCCACTCAGAGCGACTCTATGTACGACAGAATGAAATACTGCCTGGTCCTGCACCATCCTATCTTTGCTATGTTTGAGCCCACTGTTGTAGCCACTGTGTCAATCCATCTCATTGATGTTCTTCTTCTTCTTCCCTGACCCTCTACTTTATCAAGCATGATGTCCTTCTCCAGGGAATGGTCCCTCCTGATAACATGTCCAAAGTAGGTTAGACAAAGTCTTGCCATCTTCACTTCCAATGAGCACTCTAGCTGTACTTCTTCCAAAATGGACTTGTTTGTTCTTCTGGCAGTCCATGGTTTATTCAATATTCTTCGCCAACACCATTATTCAAAGGTGTCAATTCTTCGTTCTTCCTTATTCATTGTCCAGCTTTCACACGCATAAGAGGCGATTGAAAATACCATGGCTTGGGTCAGGCGCACCTTAGTCCTCAAAGTGACATCTTTGCTTTTCAACACTTTAAAGAGGTCTGTTGCAGCAGACTGCCTGATGCAATACATCGTTTGATTTTTTGACTACTGCTTCCACGGGTGTTGATTGTGGATCCAAGTAAAATGAAATCCTTGACAACTTCAACACTTTCTCCATTTATCATGTTGCTTACTGGTCCTGTTGTGAAGATTTTTGTTTTCTTTATGTTGAGGGTAATCCATACTGAAGGCTGTGGTCTTTGACCTTCATCAGTAAGTGCTTCAAGTCCTCTTTTCTTTTAGCAAGAAAGGCTGTGTTATCTGCATATGCAGGTTGTTAATAAATCTTCCTCCAATCCTGACGCCATGTTCTTCTTCATTAGTCCAGCTTCTCAGATGACTTGCTCAGCATACAGACTGAATAAGTATGGTGAAAGGACAGAACCCTGATGCACACATTTCCTGATTTTAAACCACGCAGTATTCCATTGTTCTGTTCAAACGACGGTCTCTCGGTCTAGGTACAGGTTCCTAATGAGCACAATTAAGTGTTCTAGAATTCCCATCAGAAGCAGCAGTCAAGACCTCAAACGACGTATTGCATTGGGCAAATCTGCTGCAAAACACCTCTTAAAAGTGTTAGAAAGCAAACGTGTCACTTTGAGGACTAAAGGGTGCCTTACACAAGCCATGGTATTTTCAATCGTCTCATATGCGTGCAGAAGCTGGACAATGAATAAGAAAGACAGAAGAAGAATTGATGACTTTCAATTATGATGTTGGTGAAGAATATTGAATATACCATGGACTGCCAGAAGAACAAATAAGTCTGTCCTGCAAGAAGTACATCCGGAGTGCTACTTGGAAGTGAGGATGGTGAGACTTTATCTCACGTATTTTGGACATGTTATCAGTAGAGATCAGTCCCTGGAGAAGGACATCATGCTAGGTAAAAGAGAAGGTCAGCAAAAAATAGAAAGACCCTTGATAAGATGGACTGACACAATGGCTGCAACAATGGGCTCAAACATAGCAATGACTGTGAGGATGGCACAGGACCAGGCAGTATTTCGTTCTGTTGTACATAGGGCCGCTATGAGCTGGAACTGACTCTAAGCACCTAACAACAACAGTGCAACAATAAACAAATCACCTAGATAGTCAATGCATATTATTAAGTAAAACAATGCATAGTTGTAATGTTAAATAATATTAGATTTAATTAAAATAGGCAATACAAAATTTTGAATTCAGGAAGATCGTAATGACCAACAGTACATGGATTTAAAGATTGTGAAAGTAACAGTATATTTTTCAAACTTAAAAACTTTTAAAGCTAGCTGCTTTTGAGTTATTTACCCTAGGAAGGCAGATTTCTTGTTTCTTTGTGTAGAAAAATACGAAGCCCATTTAGTAAAAATTGGAAAAAAGTAAAGAAAAAAAAAAAGGTGAAATCCCAGGAATGGGGTAGATGACAGAGGTTTGGGGAGAGTATGGGGATCCGGGACACCGACATGGGAAGGAAAATCTAGAGCAGAGTCCTAAACTTTAGTCATTCAAGGACCATCTGTGCAATTTTTTCCATATCTGCACCTTATACTATTCTAGCCCTAATATTTTTCTTGCTTTTTTTATTCAATATTCACTTTTACCTTACCCTAAAAAAATACCAATAGACCATTGACTTAATGTACTAGTTGTATTTTTATTCATACATTAAAATAGATATAAGGGATTGCCTTTGTATCACCTTAAGTCATTCTGCAGAGACTACACTTGCAGACCACACTGGACCAGAGAGACATGCCTGGCAATACACATGGTGACATACAGCATAAGGACCAGCATGAAACCTTGTGGCTGGAGAATGGTTAAAGAACATCAAAGTCTTGCTTGCATTATATTCACTTTTCATTTCTTAAAATCCTAAATGCACAACAATTTAATGTTAGGTTTGAAGGAAGAGGATAGTAGTCTTAGAATTCCATGGGTGACCAGAAGGAAAAAAAAGCTAATACTTACAGAATGTTTACCATGTGCCCACTGAAGTTTTAACTTTGTACGAGTAATTTCATTCATATTTTACAACTCCATGAGACACTATTATCACTCCATTTTCTAAAGAGATTAAGTCTTAAGAAAACTTAAGATATTGACCTCAGCTCACACAGCTAATAAACAGGAGTCAGAATTTGAACATGGGTCTTCTAACTCCAGACCTTGGTCACTTACGCAACTAAGGTATGTTGCCAGATTCTAAGACATTACAAATGTTACATATACAAACCTACCACGTTTCAGTTAGTAAAATACAATGGCTAAGGAGTCCCTCGGTGGTGAAAATGGTTAACACACTCAGCTGCTAACCGAAAGATTGGAGATTCTAGTCCAGCCAGAGGCGCCTCTGAAGGAAAGGCCTGGCAATTTTAGAAAAATCAGCCATTGAAAACCCTATGGAGCCCAGGTCTACTCTGACACACATGCGGCATCAGAAGTTGGAATTGACTCAACAGCAACTGGTAACTGGTAAGCTAAAAGCAAAAGTAATTGTCGTATCTAAGAAGATTAAAAATCAACTATTTCTCTGCAAAAAAGAAGAACTACTGCCTTTTACTAGTGTATTTCCTGAATGTAGAAAACACATTAAATCATTCCACATAACGATACTAACAATCATTCAACATAAAATACTTTACATAAATGTGGTATAAGTTCACTGAAGAAAATCTGGAAAATACAGAAAAGTAGAAATAATAATCATCCATAATCTCATCAAAAAACCATACTATTAACTACTTATCACCTTTCAGTAATCAATATGTAGATTATAAATACACAAATACTTATATATGTGTGTGTGTGTATATATATATACACACACATATATATACATACATTTACAAGATTTAAGTCATACTGCAATTTATCTTTTTCCCTCCTACATAGAAAATATGAAGGTTTCTCATGTCCTTTTTCCATAGGGACAGGTTCAGTGGTAGAATTCTTGCTTTCCATGCAAGGTTCAATTCTCAGCTGATGCACCTCATGTGCAGCTTCCACCCATCTGTCAGTGAAGGCTTGAGTGTTGCTATGATGCTGAACAGGTTTCAGCAGAGCTTCCAGGCTACGACAAACTAGGAAGAAAGACATGGTGATCTTCTTCTAAAAATCAGCCAGTGAAACCTACAGACCACAATAGCCTGATCCCATTGTGCCTGGGGACGGTGGTGGCCAAAAGTAACATGTCATTATTCTCTAAGTAAAAAATATTAGTGTTCTTTCCAAATATGCTCTGATGAAGAAGAAAACACCTGTATAAGTGTGTAAAATAATATTTCTTTGGTTCAATTGTGCTTTAAACATAAAGAGAGAAAAGAACTTTCCTTTTTAAGAACAAATAAGTTAAAACAAATACTAAAGAAAAATTTCTGCCAATTAAAAGGTAACTTTCAAGTATGTCACACAAAGTAAGCTTTATAAATTAAGGTAGAACTTCAAGATTGGGGGAGAGGAAGAGGTAGACTGCAGTGATTCATTTAATATCTTGGTCACCAAAGAAATATTCTTTTCTGAGAGACAAAAATACATCACAGGAAAAAGTCTTCTGGCCTTTTTTTTTTTCATCTTTTCTATTTCTAACCTAGAAGAACACCGAAGCAATCTTCGGGATAGGAAAAATGCTTTGAGGAAGTCCCTGAAGTTAGCATGCAGTTAAAGGGCCCTGCTGGCGCAACAATTAAGTGCTTGCCTGCAAACCGAAAGGCTGGCAGTTCAAACTCACTCAGTGGCTCCATGGGAGAAAAAGCCAGCAATCTGCTTCTGTAAAGATTACAGCCCAAAAAAATCCTATGGGGCAATTCTACTCTGTCACATGTGGTCACTAAGAGTCAAAAATCAACTTGATGGCACCTAATAACAACAAAAGTATGCAGTTACCTTCTAGAGAAAAGGGATTTATGAAAGATCCCCCCTACCCCCAGCACCACTGGTGGATGGAGAGAGCACAGATATTCTCTACTCTCAGAGCAAGTTTCTGCAGAAGAACTGGAATATGGCTTGTTAGGAGCCAAAGAACTGACTTAAAGATTTGGGACTTTTTGATATTTTAAATACCACTTTCTGCATGTAGATTTTATTGTCAGTCTTGTGATACTTCCTCTAAGAATTTAAAGTTTGTTTATTTTTTGAGCAAGTTATATAACCCACTGCCATCAAGTCGATTCCAACTCTTAGTGACACTATAGGACAGAGTAGAACTGCCCCATAGGATTTCCAAGGAACAGCTGGTGGATTCCAACTGTTGACCTCTTGGCTAACAGCTGAGCTCTTAAGAACTCTGCCACCAGGCCCAAGTTATATAGGCACATGTATAAAAGTCCCCCCCCCTTGAAGTCAGCACAACTGGACTAAATCAAAGCTAAGAAGTTTCCTGAATACAATCAAACACTTTGAGGGATAGAGTAGCAGGAGTAGGGGTCTGGGGAACATGCTTTCAGGGGACAGCTAGGTCAACGGGCATAACAAACTTATTAAGAAAATGTTCTGCATCCTACTTTGGTGAGTGGCATCTGGGGTCTTAAAAGCTTGCAAGCGGCCGTCTAAGATACATCGATCGGTCCCACCCACCTGGAGTAAAGGAGAATGAAGAACACCAAAGACACAAGGAAAGTATTAGCCCAAGAGACAGAAAGGGCCACATAAACCAGAGACTTCATCAGCCTGAGACCAGAAGAACTAGATGGTGCCCGGCTACCACCACCAATGAACATCCTGACAGGGAACACAACAGAGTCCCTGATGGAGCAGGACAAAGGTGGGGAGCAGAACTCAAATTCTAGTAAGAAGACCAGACTTAATGGTCTGAGACTGGAGGTACCCCAGAAAGCATGGCCCCTGGATTCTCTTTCAGCCCAGAACTAAAACAATTTCCAAGGCCCCCTCTTCAGACAGCGATTGGACTAGACTGTGGGACATAAAGTGATACTCGTGAGGAGTATGCCTCTTAGCTCAAGTAGATACAAGAGACTAAACTGGCAGCTTCTGTCCAGAGGTGAGATGGGAAGACAGAGACGGTTAGGAGCTGGTTGAATGGACATGGGGAATCGCGTGGAAAGGAGGAGTGTGCTGTCACAGTATGCAGACAGCAATTATAGTCACATAATAATGTATGTATAAATCTTTGTATGGGAAAGAATAAAAAAATCTCCCTGCCTCCATCCCCCCCCCGCCTTCCCACTCTTGTCTCTTGGTCATTCAGTTATCCTCCCTGGCAGCAAACATGATTACTAATTTCTAATGTAAACTTCTAGTGACAGCTTATAGATGTACAAGCAAATGTGAATGTAGGCAGATTTTTTTTTTGAGGATGCCACAAATGGTAGCGTACCAATTACACTATTTAGCATCTTTCTTTTTCTTCTCTCCTTTAATAACCTAGTCGGGAGACTCTTACACATGAATATAAAAGGATCAGTGTCATTATTTTTAATAAACACAGAATAACACATAGAATGGGTATACCATATTAAACCAATTCATTATTGATATTTGGGTTTTCAATCTTTTGCTGTAACAAGCAACACTGCAATGAATAGCTTTATACATGTCTTTTCAAATAAGTGCAAGTATATCCATGGGGGAAATTCCCAGAAGTAGAATGGCTAGGTCACATTCAATGTGCATCTGCAATTTTGACAGCTATTTCCAAACTGCCTTCCATAAAGGTTGCACCATTTTAACTCTCACTAGCAATGGGTGAAAGCACATTTTTCCCTATACCCTGACTCTTTGATCTTTGCCATATCATAGGTTAAAAAACAGTAACTTGTTAGTCTTCTCTTTTTATGAACAAAGTTGGCACTGTTTCATTTTAAGAGCCTTTGTATATCCTTTTTTATAAATTGTGTCTTTTCGACTATTTTTCTATTGGTTGTTTGTCTTTCACTTCACAATTTGTAGAAGCTCTTCATATACTTAAGAAGTTTACTCTTTGTTATTGATAGGAATTGCAAATATTTTACAGTTTGTCCTTTCAGCTTTATTTATATTTTTTCCATTGTAGAATTTTTTTTTTACAATGAGGTTGAACTTTTTTAATCTTTTTGTTTCATAATTTTAAAGTTGTCTCAATCTTCTGTGTTCTGTCCTTAACTTCTATGGCTTCATTTTCACATCCTATATATTTTAAAATAATTGATATCACTATAATCAAAATTCACTTAAAAAGCCATCCCATCACTTGACCCAGCAATCCCATTTCTAAGAATTTACTCAATAACACAAAAATACATATGCACAAGAGTATCCACTACACCATTATCTGCAATTGCAAAATACTGGAAACTACTTAAATGGCCAAGCATAGAAGATTGGTTGAATAAACAATACACCAGTGGAGTACCATCCAGCTGTAAATAGAACAAAGATCTCTAAGAAATCAGAGATTTCTAGAAGATGTTAAGTGGAAAAAAACAAAAGCAAAGTGCAAATGAACACAGATAGTATAATACCTTAAGAAAGAAGAAGAAATAAGAAAATACAGATAGATGATATAGATAGACAGACAGAAAGAAAGATCTGCTTATTGTTACAAAACAAACACAGGAAGGACAAATTAGAAAACAATGAAGTTGCTTACATACAAAGGGCAAGGGACAATCAGGTAAGTGAGTGGAAATGATATGGAAAAGAGTGATACTTTTCTGAGTATACACTTCTGAATAAGTTTGAAAACATGTTAATGTTCTACATATTCAAAAAATAAAACTAAATCGACAGAGATGTGAAGGGGAAAAGAGAAACCAAAACTGAAAGCAAACTGAAACAAATGAATCTAACTTTATTTCAAATTAATAACATAACCACACCAAAAGGGGGAAGAAAAGGAAAAACTACACCAAGTAACTTATGAACACAGTATTTGAGTATATATCCTCAGTCTTGGACAGGGTGAGGAGGAGAACTGCAAATAAATCCTAGACTTATTTAGTATGTTTGTTTTCTGTATGGGCGAGGCAATTGTCAAACTCGTTTAGATGTATTACAGGTGTATTAACCACTGGTGGTGCAGTGGTTAAGAGACTGGCTGCTAACCAAATGGTTGGCAGTTTGAATCCACCAGCTGCTCCTTGGAAACACTATGGGGCAATTCTACTCTGCCCTATGAGATCACCATGCATTGGAATTGACTCGACAGCAATAGGTTTGTTTTGGTTTTTGGTTATAGGATTCAGGAAATGAGTAAATGAGTTAAGGCTTTTGGAAGCCAAGGTTCTCACTGTGGAAAGACAGACAAATATGGAATGCAGTAAGGTAAAAAAGAACCATGTGAGGATAGATTAAAATTGGAATTATCAGTTGTCATGGTTTGAATTAGGTCCCCCAAAAAATGTGTGTATCAATTTGACTAGGGCATGATTCCTGATACTGTGTGATTTTCCTGTATGTTGTAAACCTGCCTCTATGATGTTAATGAGGGAGGATGGGTGGCAGTTGTGTTAGTAAGGCAGGACTGGATCTACAAGACTGGATTGTGTCCTGAGGCAATCTCTTGAGATATAAAAGACAGAAGTGAGCAGTGAGACAGGGGGACCTCATACCATCAAGAAAGCAGTGCCGGGAGCAGAGCGCGTCCTTTGGACCGGGGTCCCTGCGCAAAGAAGCTCCTAGTCCAGGGGAACACTGATGAGAAGGCCGACAGAAAAAGACTTCCCCTGGAGTTGACACCCTGAATTTGGACTCTTAGCCTACTTTGACTGTGAGGAAATAAACTTCTCTTCGTTAAAACCATCCACATGTGGTATTTCTGTTATGGCAGCACTAGATGACTAAGACATCAGTGTAGTTCCAGTTCTATTTGCAGAAAGAGCCTAGAAGCAAAGACACTAATAGCAACAAGCACTTCTAGAGCCTAAATCTTGATTCTCTATACCATTATCCACAGGAGCCTTGGTGGTACAGTGGGGTTAAGCACTGGGCTGCTAAACCAAAGGTTGGAGGTTCGAACCCACCAGCACTCCTCTGGAGAAAGATGTAGCAGTCTGCTTTCATAAAGATATACAGCCTTGGAAACCTTATGGGGCAGTTCTACTCTGTCCTATAGCATCTCTAGAAGTTGGAATCTACTCGATGGCAATGGGTTTGTTTTTTATACCATTATCCAGTAAAAGAAACCAGGCCTTCTCAAGAGACACAGCTGATTCCAGGCCTGGGGCAGGGTGTTCTCAAGATGAACCTGGAACGTCTTGTTATGTCAAATATGAAAGAGTTCTTGAAAAAAAAAAAAAAAATATATATATATATATATGGGCCTGTCACAAGGACTTAGAGCTAGTTTGACGGGATTCGCACTGGCCAAATCTGGGATAATCTGTGCACTGAAATAATTATTATAGATCAGTAATTCTCAAAGTGTAATCTGGGGACTTCTAGGCAGTACCTATGACCCTTTTAAGGGGTCTGTGAAGTCAGAACTACTTTCATAATAATACTAATATGTTATTTGCACCCTTTTCACATTCATTCTCTCATAAATGACATTGGAGGTTTACAGAGGCTACATGATGTGTGATCAAATAACAGACTGAATGAGGAAACAGATATGAAAGTCCAGCTGTTTTTTGTTAAACCAGAAATTAAAGAGATTTGCAAAAGTGTAAAACAATGCTACTCTTCTCTATAAATGTTTCTGTTTTGGAAAATATGGTTATTTCTCACAAAAAATATATTCTTTATGTTAACATGTAATGGATTTACATGTTAATATTCAAAAATTCTCAGTTTTAGTTTCAATATGATAAATATTAATACACATCCCACAAACGAACCTCTTTCAGATCCTCAATAACTGGGAAAGGTTTAAAGGGATCTTGAAACCAAAAAGTTTGAGAACTACATACACCACTGAAAAACATTAGGAATTCATAAGTCCATGCCAACAAAAGATAAACATAAATAGATGGATAAATAAATGAATTGGGGTGAAGGAAAAGGGTGCTTTTGCTTACCATGGTGCTGAACAGTAAATGTGGAGCAAGTGCTGGAGTGGGTAAATAATCATTTTTGTAACCATCATGGGAAAGATTGGTTTTGGCAAGAATCATTAATGAAAGGGGATTGTCTCTTGTTTTTATTTGGAAACAATTTCCCCTTCTTCTGGATATACAGTGTTCCTACATGTTTGAAAGTAGAACAAGAGTTACATATTAAAAAGACAGTTGGGTTATGCATTATAAAATTTATAATTTTGCTACCTACTAACACTGCCTTCCTATAGTCCTTCATGACTCTGTAGGTGGCTAAGACGTTTGACAGGTGCCAGTCTGAGACTGGAGATACCAGCGGTCCTGAAGAATGAGACAGCAGACCGAGGTATCTCTCCTTCCCCTGGCCAGTACTCCTTCCCTAACTCACTCACATGAGCCAGGGCAGATATTGGGCAGACTTTAATCCTTAAATTTCAGAGCTTTAGAACTCACAGGATATCTAAGACAGTGGAAGATGGACTTTCTTCCACAACCACCACATCAAAGGTGGAATAAAGGCCTATACTGACTGTGACGCACATGTGATCCTTGGTGAGGGTTCTCACCAGCTGTCTGTTTCCAGACCAATTATTTCCCACTGGTGGCATAGCATAGGAAGAGACAGAGAAATCTGGGGGTGAGTTGGAGCCCCGGTGGCACAGTGGTTAACAGCTCGGCTGCTAACCGAAAGCTGGGAGTTCAAATTCACCAGCTGCTCCTTGGAAACCCTAGGGGGCAGTTCTACTCTGTCCTATAGGGTCGTTATGAGTCAGAACTGACTCGACGGCAATGGGTTTGTTTTCTTTTTTTTGGTGGGGGAGGGTGGAAAAGTTAGATTGAGTGAAGTAACACATCTCTGAGATACTTGCCCCGTGTAAATAAGCAAGCTTCAGGCCCCTGATGTCTGACAGAAGCCCCTGTCTTGGACGAATGGTGATAAAGTAGGTAGCATGGCCAAGGTAAGACCCTTAGTTATCTTACTCATGGCTGGCCCTTTACCCCAGTGGCAGCAGGCAATAAGACCAGGTGACAACTCTACATAAGTTTGTCTGGTGACATATAATCAAGGCTGAATTCTGCATATGAGGGAGGCTTAGAAGTGTCAAAGCATAATTTATGTAAGTGAAGGCTACTAAAAGCCAAGAACCACACTACATATATTAGATTTGGGCACTTTTATACCTTGTTATTCTGAAGCATCACAAATAAAATAAACATCAATTAAAAATACTAAAATAAAAGCCCTAGTGGCACAGACAGGTAAGCATCTGGTAGCCAACCCAGAAGCTGGCAGTTTGAACCCACCCAGCGGCTCCACAGGAGAAAGACCTGGCAATCTGCTTTCATAAAGATTATAGCCAAGAAAACCCTGTGGGGCCGTTCTACTGTCACAAGGAGTCGCTATGAGTCAAAACTGACTCAATGGCACCTAACAACAAGAATACTAACATAGGACTTCTTACACTGAAAGTCATTTTTACATAATTAGATTTAAAGCATATTTTAACTAATATTACTCAGATGCAGCATCTATTTATTAAGAGCCTCCTATGCACCAGGCAATGTTTAGGTACCTGTATCATCTCTTTAAAGCAACCTTTTACAGATGAGGAAAAAGGGGCTTAGACTGATTAACTTATCCAAATGCACACAGTTGATTAAAGTAGTATAGCCAGCATCTGAACCTAAGCATTTTCCTGACTCCTAAGCATAAGCTTTTCTATTTAAGATTTTAAAATTAGCATTTACAAAGTTTGCATACAGTATCGTTACAGATATACAATTAAAAACTAACATTTTATTCATAACTATCATAAGCTATTATTTTCCTGTAGTGTTCAAACAAGGCATTCGTGTTTGAAAATGTGATGATTCTATAATTTGACATATTCTACACATATTTATGTGAGCACGGAAGACTATCTCAGCAGGTCTCAGCAGGTAATACTTTTTTAAAAAAGCAATTAAAGAGGCCTTACAGATAAGCTTTCAGAAAGTTTAAGACTACCAGGTAGTTCAATGGATTACCTAAAATCTTATAAGTTTCCCCATATTTACAGGTTTCCCATAAGAAATCTCAGCTTCTTCTATCTTAGAAAATTCCAAATTATATCAAAATGCTTGGCTTTTCTGAAGTGCTTATATAATATGGTTTAGCCTTTCAGGCCCCGTAAGCGGAAAGGTCTTATGCTATACCGAGAAAGACAGCAGAAAAATTCCAAGTGATCTCTTTCCTGTACTAGTGTAAATGTTTTGTGGCAAGTTTGTAGCACACCAGTAATATTACTGTGTAAATCTGATTTCACTAATATTTTTAAGAGTCATAAGTAAAATTTGTAAAATTTAAGTCTGAAATTACATATGAAGAACATCATACTTTAAGAAAAACAGATAATTCCACTTGGAAATTTGTGTTTATGCTTTCACATGGACAATAAACTGTATATAAAAACATTTCATAGTAATACTATATTCAAACAAAAAATTCAAGTTTTTAAAATATCTGTTATTCAACCAACACACATATATTGAACAGTTTATCACGTTAGTCTAGGAAGATTTACAATCAAAACTTAAATCCGTTTTCTGATTGTATTCCCAAATCATGCACGTAAGTCTTAGAAATGTTGAGTATTTTACTTCATATACTTCCTTTCCACTACTGTGGACAATCAATGCATAATGGGTTTTTTAAAAAATAAATAAAAACACTTGAATGTTTTGTGTAAAGAATCATTTATTTTTCAAATTGCAAGGAATTCTGACTCCTATTACAGCTGCTATTACACCCCCTCAAAGGAGGTAACGACAGATACATGACTCTTTAGCCTATCTATGAATAAGGTGTCCACTCTGAACAACTGAAAGACAGGCAGCCACTGCAGGTTTTGAGTGATATGCAGAGAATCAGTTTTTGAAAGCACTTTATTCACCTAATACATTCTACCATTCTTTTTAAAGCTAAATTATCTCTAATATAGAAAGCATATTTATAATTGAAAACTTGAGCATTTAACAAAATATCACAAGAAACAAATATTAGGTGATTCTGTAATGACTACATCTGAAACATGACAGATGAGTTAACATGTCTTAAATACACATCAAAAGGAAAGGGAAAAAAAAGGGAAATATGACATTTTCTCTTATCCAACCTAAGTACGCTTTAAGATACATTGTATGGAAATTCCAGGTTTTCAAAAGACTGTTTTATAGAAATAGGAAATTTAGGACTATAACTGAGAATCTTCGTTTATAGTGACATTGGTTAACCAAAACAACCAAATTCTAATCTGGTAAACCCTTATATAAAAGGCAGTAATACTTTCTTCCTCTCAAAATTAGTAAACACTCATAGTGTAGTATCAACCAATATAATCAAGCTATTTTTTATTTTCATTTTCAAAGTTTAACTTGAACATGTGGAACTGTCAATAGAGAGATAAAGAGAGAAACTTAAAGAATTAACAGTGGCAAGTATTACTAGAATTTAGAGAATTATAAAATTATGCCACTTGTAATGCTTGGGCCTAGATCAAACTTTATTTTAAAATTTGAAATACAGCATATATGGATGGATTCCCAGACCCAAACAGTCTCATAGAAATCAAGAAGTACTTGGTCATTTATCAAAGACTGTAAGAGTCAAGGATTGCAATGTTAGCTACTGTTACTAATTCACAGAATATATGACAGTTTTAAATATGGATAATTTAATGGAAATAAATAGAGTACATTTTATGGAGCATTAGTCTCCATTTTTAAAAAAAAATTATATTTACTTATTAAGCCATAAATTACCAATATCCTTCATTAATCTATTTAATTTAGTTAACCACGATGCACTACTTATCATTAATGAATAGAAATATATTCTGACATAGAATGAGATCATATAATCATCTAATGAAATGTGATAGTCATCAGCTTAACAGGAATTATACTAATACTTGCAAACCAGATTCCTGGGCATAAAAATTGGGTTCAGCTGATAAGAGGATGGGGTGCCAATAGTCTTCAAACTCTTTCTTAATTGTAGAAGCTTTTCTTTCAAAATATGTTCAATCACTATTCAATTTGCAAAGCTGTGCAAAGCAGAGCTTCTCTGGTTGAGGCACTGACCTTTTCTCCTCTCCCCATCCATGCAGGCACCTCTTCACAGTCCTGGGGCTCTAAGTAGTCCTGTGAAAATCACTGATTCAGGCCAAGTTTTGCAGTTTTGAGATTCTAAAATCCATCATACATATATTGGTTTCCTAAACAAAATCAAGATCTTACGAATAGCAGAAAAATCTTCATATATTTCACTTCTTTCTCTGCCCTATCCCTGACCTAGTTTTTAGTCAAGCAACCTGTCACAAACCCCTAACATTTGATCAATCAGTGGTAAGACAAAAAGCATTTTTCCTGCAGCTCTGTATCCCAAGGATATATCAGGTCTACTTCAGTTGTGAATCTATGATTTAAGGCTGGAACCTGGCTTAAGGCTTGTTTCCAGTGTTTAGACATGAGTTCAGTGAGAAATTATTTTCTCAAACTTTAGAGCAAGAAGTCCTTGGGAAGAGACAAAAAAGTTTGTATAGTAAGAGGGAAGAATGACTCTTCAATTCATGTATCCTCAAGGAAGCAGGCCTTCACTGGAAAGGCGTTCTCAATACTTTCTTCAGTCCCTCAGACCTGGAAGCTCACGTGAAGTGCAAGAGATTGAGCTATTCTGAGGCCAATCACAGTGAAAGGAAAGACAGAAAAGAAAATTCTAGCAAGAGCAATTTATTTATAGCATCACATCTATTCATTAAGCTTTCTCTATGACAAAACTACCTGGGCTAATGTTATGGTTTGATTAGTGTCTCCCCAAAAATATATCTCAAGTCTTATTCCTCGGTAGCTATAAATGTGACCATATTTGGAAATATCATCTTTGCAGATGTAGTAATTAGCTAATTCACAGGAGTTCATACTGGAGTACCGTGGGCCATGATCCAATATGACTGGTGTCCTTATAAGAAGAGGAAAAGAGATACACAGAGAGGATGGCCATGTTAAGACTGAGGCAAAGATTGGAGTTATGGTGGCAGAAGCCAACGAACATCAAGGATTACTAGCTGTCACCAGAAGCTAGGTGAGAGGCATGGAACAGATTCTCCCTCAAAGCCCTCAGAAGGAATCAACACTGCCAACACCCCGACTTTGGGCTTCTAGCCTCTAGCCCTGTGAGAGAATACATTTCCACTATTTTAAGCCACCTATTTTGTAGTATTTGTTATGGCAGCCCTATAAAACTAATACAGCTAATAACTAATAAGATTGGATGACATAATTTTACCTTCCTTGTCTACTCCAATTCATTGGTAAAGAAAGATACCATTAAGTTGTGATTTCACCAAAAAGAAAGCTTTAGGAGTATGAAAGAAAACGATTGTCTTAGGCTGGGGTCTATAGAGAAGCAAAACCAGTAAACCATACAAATATATAAAGAGAGAGATTTATATCAAGGAAACGGCTCACACGATTGTAGAGGCTGGAATGTCCCAAGTCCATGGATCAGAATAGAGGCTTCTCTCAATTAACGTAGCCGCAGAGGCTGGCGACCCCAAGATTGGCAGGTTGGAGAGGGGTCCCACTTACAGGCTGTGTAGATCAACAAATCTCAAGATCAACAGATAAGCTGATAGCTCAAGTCCCAAAAACAGAAGGTCAGACAAACAGGAGCTACAGCATCCAGAGCAAGCAAAAACCCAGAACATTTGTGTCTTAACTATCCACTGCTGCTGTAAGAGAAATACCACAAGTAGATGGCTTTAACAAA
>NW_004443965.1:22513726-22554881 GCF_000243295.1 Trichechus manatus latirostris
ATGATGCAAACATTCAGAGAAGAAATACTCGTAACAATTACAGTCCTCATTTCTGCAACTGGTCTCGTGGCCATAACTGCTATTTAGAACTACCTCTTTCAGCACCCATTCCGTATTCCCTTTGTCCTCAGCAAGAAAGTCAGTTGGTCGTGGTTCTCTGCCTGGTCAGGTGATCCAAATCTTCATTCCTGAAGGGTGTGGGTCATTAGTAGTCATATCAGAATTGGGTTGCTGTAGTTTTCCATTGACTTTAATCACAGGGCACGGTAGTACTAAGAGACGCCCTAAGGGATCTCCTGCATTACAGAGACACTCTTCTTTACCTCCATCATGTAATATCAATTCAATTTCCTCTTGGTAATCAGGATCAATCACACTAGCCAGTATGGTAACTCCCTTCTTTGTCTGTTGATCCAGAGGCATAAGGAGCCCAAAGTGGCCAGGTGGCATTCTTCCAGTTCAATGGAATCAGTGTGTCTCCAAGTGATAGTATTTCTGCCTTTGGAACTAAGACCTCTAGACCGGCAGAGCACAAGGTCATGGGGACAGGAAGCAAAAATCTTGCGAGTGGGTCACTAGGAGTAACAGTGAGTGGTGCGCTCCCATTTCCACCCCTTGATTCCTGGACCCATGAATCCTGGCTATGGGAGAAACAGCACCATATATTGGACGCTGGGTTAGAGCATATACAGCCTCCTGCAGAACATTGCCCCAACCCCGCAAGGTATGGCCACATAGCTGGCGCCATAATTGTGTCTTTAGAAGGCCATTCCATCATTCAATTAATCCAGCTGCTTCAGGATGATGGGGAACATGGTAAGACCAGTGAATTCCATGAGCATGGGCCCACTGCTGCACTTCATTTGCTGTGAAAGAGTCCCTTGATCTGAGGCAATGCTGTGTGGGATACCATGACAGTGGATAAGGCAGTCTGTAAGTCCACGGTAGTTTTGGCAGAAGCATTGTGTGCAGGGAAGGCAAATCCATAGCCAAAGTAAGTGTCTACTCCAGTATGGGCAAAACACAGCCCTTTCCATGATGGAAGTGATCCAATGTAATAAATATGCCACCAAGTTGCTGGCTGATCATTTTCAGGGATGGTGCCATATTGGGGACTTGGTGTTGGTCTCTGTAGTCAAGTCAGCCTGGGGGACTGGAAGTCCATGTTGCTGGGCCCATGCACAACCCCCATCCCTGCCACCATGGCCACTTTGTTTATGAGCCCACTGGACAATGACAGGAGTAGCTGGGGAAAGAGGATGACTGGTTTCCACAGAATGCATCATCCCATCTACTTGATTGTTAAAATCCTCCTCTGTTAAGGTCACCCTTTGGTAAGTATTCACATGAGACACAAATATCTTCACTTCTTTGGCCCATTCAGAGAGGTCTATCCACATACCTCTTCCCCATAAATCCCTGTCACAAATTTTCCAATCATGTTCCTTCCAAATCCCTGACCATCCAGCCAAACCACTGGCCACAGCCCATGAATCAGTATACAATTGCACATCTGGCCATTTCTCCTTCCAAGCAAAGTGAACAACCAGGTACACTGCTTGAACTGCCCATTGAGAGGATTTCCCTTCACCACTGTCCTTCAGGGAGGTCCCAGAAAGGGGCTGTAGTGCTGCTGCTGTCCACTTTCGAGTGGTGCCTGCATAGGACGCAGAACCACTTGTAAACCATGCATGAGTTTTCTCTTCTTCAGTCAACTCATCATAAGGAACTCCCCATGAGGCCATAGGTGCAGACTGGGAGATGGAAGGTAATGTGACAGAAGTGGAGACCACGGGCATTTGGGCCACTTCCTCATGCAACTTACTTGTGCCTTCAGGTCCTGCTCGGGCCCAATCTCACATATACCACTTCCATTTAATAACAGAGTGCTGCTGTGCACGATCAACTTCATGACTCTGTGGGTGAGACAACATCCAGTTCATGATGGGAAGTTTAGGCCTCATGGTGACTTGGTGTCCCATGGTTAAGCGTTCAGTCTCTGCTAAGTCCCGGTAACAAGCCAAAAGCTGTTTTTCAAAAGGAGAGTAATTATCTGCAGAGGATGGCAGGGCTTTGCTCCAGAATCCTAAGGGTCTGTGCTGTGATTCACCAATAGGGGCCTACCAAAGACTGCAAACAGCATGTCTATCTGCCACTGACACTTCAAACACCATTAGATCAGCTGGATCATATGGCCCAAGTGACAGAGTGGCTTCCATGGCAGCCTGAATCTGTTGTAGAGCCTTCTCTTGTTCTAGGCCCCACTTAACAAGCAGCTTTTCAAGTCACTTGATAAACAGGCCAGAGTAGCACACCCAAGTGAGGAATATGTTGCCTCCAAAACCCAAAGAGGCCCACTAGGCACTGAGCCTTCTTTTTAGTTGTGGAGCAGCCAGATGCAACAACTTATCCTTCACTTTAGAAGGAATATCTTGACATGCCCACACCACTGGACCCCTAGAAATTTCACTGAGGTGGAAGGTGCCTGAATTTTTGTGGGACTAATTTTCCATCCTCTAGCACAAAAATGTTTTACCAATAGGTTCAGAGTCATTGAGACTTCTTCCTTACTTGGTCCAATCAGCATAATGTCATCAATGTAATGGACCAGTGTGATGTCTTGTGGAAGAGAAAGGTGATCAAGGTCCCTGCGGACTAAATTATGACCCAGGGCTGGAGAATTGATGCAGCCCTGAGGTAGGCAAGTGAAGGTGTATTGCTGGCCTTCCCAGCTGAAGGCAAACTGCTTCTGATGGTCCTTCGAAACAAGTATGGAGAAAAAGACATTAGCCAAATCAACAGCTGCAAACCAGGTACCAGGAGATGTATTAATTTGCTCAAGCAACGAATCTCCATCTGGAACAGCAGCTGCAATTGAAGTCACCACCTGGTTAAGTTTTTGATAATCTACTGTCATTCTCCAAGATCCATCTGTTATTTGCAAAGGCCAAACAGGCAAGTTGAATGGGAATGTGGTGGGAATCACCACCCCTGCATCCTTCAAGTCCTTGATGGTGGCAGTAATCTCTGCAATCCCTCCAGGAATTTGGTACTGCTTTTAGTTTACTATTTTCCTAGGTAGGGGCCATTCTATGGCTTCCACTTGGCTTTTCCTACCATAATAGCCCTTACTGTTATTTGTCAGGGATCCAATGTGGGGGTTCTGCCAGTTGCTGTGTATATCTATTCCAATTAAATATTCTGGAACTGGGGAAATCACTACAGGATGGGTTCAGGGACCCACTGGACCTATTGTGAGATGGATATGACCCAAGACTCCATTAATAACCTAATCTCCATATGCCCCCACTCTGAATGGTGGTCCACAGTGATGTTTTGGGTCTCCTGGAATTAGTGTCAGTTCAGAGCCAGTATCCAGTAATCCCCGAAGAGTCTGATTATTTCCCTTCCCCAGTGAACAGTCACTCTCATAAAAGGTTGTAGATCCCTCTGGGGAAGGCTGGGAGAAAGATTAACAGTAAAAATTTTTGGCAGTGTATTGGAGTCCTCCCTCAAGGGGACCCAGCCTCCCTTTCATTCATGGGGTTGCGGGTCTTTAAATTCGCTCAAATCTGGGAACTGATTGAGGGACTGTGACTCTCTACTCTGGTGATTGGAGTTAGACTGCTGTTTACCTGACCTAGAATCCATCCCTTTGTACAGATCAAGTAAATATTTAGTAGATTTCCTATCTATTTCACTCCTAGGGACACCATGACTAAGTAGCCAACACCATAATTCTGATTACTGCTTTGACTCTGCTGTCCATTACTGTAACCACGCCCACTTTGTCTCTGTCGACTGAGTGCAGCCACTTGGCCGCTACTACCATGGGGTCCAATCACCCTAATGGTAGTTCGATGTCCTAATTCAGTTAGAGCAGTACCCACTGTCAAATCTGATTTATGTAAAATAGCAATCACAGCAGTCTTCAAAGATGCTGGAGCTCCCTCCACAAATTTGTTCCTCAGAGCTATGGTAAAAGGTATGTTCTCTGGGCACTCCATGTGTAGGTCTGTGGGTCTAACCTGATAAATCCACTCTAGCATGCCAATTTCCCTAAGCCTCTGGATACTTTCTTCTACAGTATACCAAGGCAGGTCTGGTACTCCAACTTGATTTAGTGTAGGCCACCTTGTAATCCATGCTTCAGGGACCCAACCAAATAAACTACTAGATCCTTTCCTAACTTCTCAAGCTGAAACACTGAATGAAGAATCTGTGCTTACTGGACCCGTATCAATAAACTCAGACTGATCCATCTTTATGTTCTTTGCACCATTATCCTACAGCCTTAATAGCCATTCCCACACATATTCCCTAGGTTTTTGTTTGTACATATTAGAAAAGTCAAGCAGCTCTTTTGGAGTGTAGCATACCTCCTCCTGGGTCACACTTTGTATTCTACCTTTTGGGGTTCGCTGGGACTTAAGTCTGGTTACAGGTCTAGAAGCCAGAATCAGTAGTGTTAGTGTGGAATTGTTTTGAGAACATTCAGCATTGTCTTGTAAAGCATGTGCCTCAGGAGATGCCCCAGACAATGATTCAGGCAAGGGCTCTTTACAGGCAGCTGGGCTAGGGCTAATCTCACTAGATGGGAGTGGAGGGGCTAATGGTTTTTCTGGGCAGGGTGGTTTAGCAGACAAATATGAAGTAATCTCTTCAGATGGGAGTGGCTCTACTGGCAGGAGTGATTCAACAGAATTTAGGGGCTCAGTGTCTCCAGCTTCCTGATTATCTGCCCGTATGTCCCCATCCCTAGTTTCAGGATCCCATTTCTTCTCAATCAATGCCCTTACTTTAACTTCAGATACCTCTCGAGGTTGGCAATTGAGCTGGCATTGTAATTCAGCCACTCTTACGATAAGACTCTGGGTTTGGTTTTCAGCAATTTCAGCTCTGTTACTACAAGAAATAAGACTTTCTTTCAAAGCACAAGTGGAAGCCTTGAGGTCATTTAAGTGGCACTTGAGCTTTGACTCTGAAGCCCTGAAAGCATCTCTTTCTTTCACCAGTTGGTCTAGCAAACGTAGGACCAACAAACTAGCTTCCTTATACTTCTCATTCTGACAAAACTGTAGAAAGACATCACACGTGTTCACCCAGAGCCTCACCTTTCACCATTACCTGATCTACTGGTGACGATATTTTGTGTATTTGTACCACCACCTAACACCATGGATTAGCAGTGCCCTCTTTACTGCTGGAAGCAGAGTCGTCAACATCTTTAAGACTAATCAGATTTGAGAACGAATTTAGAAAACTCATCCTTACAATTTTGTTTCTCTAGAACCACTCTCAGTACCAAATGTCTTAGGCTGGGTTCTCTAGAGAAGCAAAATCAGTAAAGCGTATAAATATATAGAGAGATTTATATCAAGGAAACTGCTAACACGATTGTAGAGGCTGGAACGTCCCAGGTCCGTGGATCAGAGTAGAGGCTTCTCCTGATTCACATAGCTGCAGAGGCTGGCGAACTAAAGATTGGCAGATCTGAGAGCAGGGCTCCCACTCACAGGCTGTGAAGATCAATGAATCCCAAGATTGGTAGACAAGTTGATACCTCAAATCCCAAGAACTGAAGGTCAGATGAACAGGAGGCAGTCACAAGATCCAGAGCAAGCAAAAAGCCAGAACGTCTGCTTACATTCAGATGCAGTCCACACCCCCAAGGAAACTCCCTTTCAACTGACTGGCTACTCACAGCAGATCCTATCATGGCAGTGATCACATATAAACACTGAGAATCATGGCCCAGCCAAGGCGACACACAACCTTAACCATCACAGACTGGTTCCATTTTTTTTTTTGGTCAAGGTTGCACTAAAGGTCATTCATCCTGTAATTTTACCTATTCATTCCTTATTTTTCACTGATGTTCAAAAGAAATAACGACTACAGGCATGGATAAAGAAAATCTACTATATGGTGATATTATTTTAAGAGGGATTCTCCAGGAATACAGAGTATATAAAAGTGGAGTTGGCCCCTATTCAAGGGTGTACTGGTAATGCATACCAGGATATTTAACTACAAAACAATCAAAGAATTGGACTTCTTAAAATTTCCTTTTATTTTCCAGTTTAATTCTTACAACAATTTTCATTTTTGTAATTAAGGAAACTAAAGGTCAAAGGAGGGAAGGTGTGTTTTGAATTATATCTAATTTCACATGGAAATTTAAGAAAATGCACTAGTACAGTCCCCTCCCATGCGACAAAAACCTAATGTGTCAACATCTTCCACGTATAATCAGGTTCACACTGCCTCCTCCTTTTGCAGCCCAGTTTAAAACTACTTTGCATACACTTCCCACATTTTTGCTTTTGCTCCAGAGAACAACCAAACTATTCTGTGACAATATTATCTATTAGATATGGAATCAAATCTCAGCGTCTACTTCCTTCCCTTTCAGAATGACTTACTGCAAAATCTGGTCTCTCTTTCTCTTTTATTATTACACTGACTTAAGCCTATACTTAAAAAAAAAAAAAATCCTCATATAATCTCTTTTTTTCTTCATTTCTCTTTTAAAAACCTATAGTTAATTGCCTCTCGATTCCATTGCTAACGAATACAAGTTTTTGCTAATGTGCAACAATTGCGATGAATTGTGAGTAAAATGAATTTTTGAATTATTCTTGAAACTTAACTACCATTTACAACATAATTTCTATGGAAAAAATGTACTGAATCTGAATAACCTACTTACATGAAACTTTTGGAATTCAAGTAATTTGTAGGTCGGGAACTTGCTATATTACTAAAACATACGAAGCATTAAGTCTTTCACTGTGGTATCTGAGGCAAAGAAAGGAATAGAATGCTGATACAAAGCAATATTGTATATATTTTTCCCCCTCTCCAGAGTTGGTACACATCTGCACTGGACTGTGGAATTCGAATCTTGCACTACACACAGTGGGATACTGAAATATTTGTTGATAATAATGATGAAGTCCATTGCTATTCTGCAGTGGCTCCTTGAAAGTTACACCTATGACACAGGAGAGAACAGCTCTCATTATATAACCGTTATCTCTATGAGGAAGACTATGAGGATTACATCTACAACTCTAACCACTCAGCATGCTCCAACGATGAACTTTTGTTTAAAGCAATGATACTTGGATGTCTTTACACTTCTGTTGCACAGAGTTCTGTAACCTCCTGTAGTACTATTCTTAGCATCTATTCTCTAAAGTTGTCCTATTTTTATAGGTAAGACCTATAGCTTCCCATCTGTGGGGATTTTGTGTTGAAATAGGGAAAACATGTAAGAAATTCCAAGCTAACTGGTCAATATGAAGTCACTTTTGTCGCTGATACCATTCAAGTAGCAAGGATTTTTTGTCCCATGGTCTTGTCCTTCCCTGTACCTGTATGTTACCCAAAAAAAAAAAAAAAAAAAAAAACACTGCTCCTAAAATCCTGATTTGAGTCCAATTTCTTATAGGCAGGAGAAGACTGTTACTGCCTCTTATATAACTGCTCAGCTGCCTCAACAGAGCCTATTCCCTATGGAAAGATATACCCTACTCCCTGACACTGATTCCACAGATCTACCAAGACCTATATGGCCTAATGCTTGGAAGATCCTGATGCCAGCTATCCAGCTATGTGACCCTCTCCTCACTGTCGGCTACTTCTGCCTTACACATCACCTGCCCAGATTATTCTGTTTGCTTCCTGGTACTTGGAAACCTATGGTCTGGCCTGTTCAATCAGTGGTTATGACATCCACCTCTCTTGGCCTCCAACTGCTTTTCCTTTAACATCTCTTAATTATTTTGATATTATTATTATTTCACTCATTTCCTAATTCAAAAACTTGGTATTTTTTTTTTTTAAACTACTACTCCCTTCCCCCACAATACAACCTTTCAACAAAGAAAACACATTTTCTTTAAATATCCCTTTGATTTGTTCCTTTTATTTTATATTTATACCACCATTCTCATCTAGGCCCCTCATTTCATGCCAATATTAACAGAAAAACTTGTCTAACCATACTGTATTCTGTCTATTCTTTATTGTTCAGAAATCCTTTCTTTAAGGAACCATCCTCTCTCCCATTGTATATAATACTGCTCAGTCGGTGGGGTTTCGGTAGGGCTATCTCCCCTCCCCATAGAGATAGGAGTGTGAACAAAGTTTGCCCATAGTATTCCATTCTTTTAGCCACAGAAATTAATGGGCAAATGACCCCAGCTGGGCCAATCAGAGTTTTCTTATAACTTACACTGGAGCTCCCAGGAAAGACATTTTCTCATTATCTATGATCATGAGCTTTAAAGACCATGTCAGTCTGGAACTGCTGGGGCCATCTATCCTAACATGTGGGAAAAACCTATCTATGAATAAAAAACAATTCAGAAGAAGGCAGAGTCATATGATGGAGAACATATCCTGATAACACTGAACACCCAAATCTAGTTCAACTTCTGTGCAGTTACATTTTCTACAATACTGTATTAGTGCAGTGTGATGAATTACTTAGTATAGCCTTTCTCGCCAGGATCTTCTAACTCCCACCCAGATGACTGAGTGGGGCTGTGCAAATAAGATAATTGCGGCCCACCAAGGGGATTGGTCAGTTTTGCCTTAAAAGAGAGCCAATTCCAGAGCAGAAAGAAGAGCTTACCACCACCAAGGAAGGAGAGACCGGCAGGAGACAGCACAGTGGACCTCCAGGCCAATGGAGCAAAAAAGCTGAGTGCCTTTGGGCAGAGACTGAGGGCCAGGGAGAAGCCTATGCCTGACCCACAAATTTGGAACTTGCCAGCCTCCACAACCACGTGAGCCACTTCCTTTATATGGTTTTTGAGTTCCGTGAGGCATTGCAGCAAATTAGGGAACCCAAAGATGGGAAAGGGAGTACTGAGGGGAGAAGGAGTAGTTGATGTTAGAGATGATGGAGTGGTACAGCAGCTTGGAAAAGTTGGACATTTGCGGCATCTTTAACCTCCGCCTCATAGGAACCAGTTTTGTGCTGATCCTTATAAAAGAAATTATTCATTTAGTTAGGATAAGCTAAGCTGTAGTAACAAGTAGACTCCCAAAACTAAGTAGCTGAAACAGTAAGAAGTGTATTTCTTTGTCATGTAACAGTCCTGGGTGGGTGTTCTATAGGCTATGCAGCTCTTTCCATACATTCAAGGATCCAACTGATGGCTATTCAGCTATCTTTAACACATGACTTTCAAGGTTTCCTAAGCACTGCCATTTCATTCAGCCAAAAAGAAGAGCACTCAAGAACAGATATGGATATTTTTATGGCCAAGACCAGGAAGTGATTTATATCACTTCCACTCACAATGCGCTAGAAAAACTTAGTCAGATAAAACAAAACAGAAAACAAACCCATTGCCATCAAGTCAATTCCAATTCTTGGCAACTCCATGCGTTGCAGAGTAGAACGGCCTTACAGGATTTTCTTGTCAGTAATCTTTATGGTAGCAGACCTCCAGGGCTTTCTTCCACTGGGCCTCCGGGTGGGTTTGAACCATCGACCTTTAAGTTAGTAGTCAAGTGAAAACCATTTGTACCACCCAGGACCTATTTAGTTGCATAGCCACATCGAATTTCAAAGGAAGGTGGTAAATGTAATCTAGTTGTGTATCTAGGAAGAAAGAGTAAATGAATTTTGGTGGAAAGCTAGCGGTCTCTACCATAAATATATTTCTAGATAAAGCCAAATCAAGCAGGAGCTGGATAACAGACCAGATCATATTGGTACCCAGAAAAAAAAAATTTTTAAATTAAAATCTAGTGGGATGCTATTAGCCAGAGTTCAGTACAATTATAAGAAATAATTAAAAAAAACCTTATCATTATATTAATTCAAAGTATGTTGTCAAGGATGCTTGTTCTTTACACTGGATAATGTTTACTTATGAAAACAACAGGAGAAAGTCACATCAGTACTAAGGATAGCTGAAAAGTAAGAGGTCATTTTTCTTTTATAGAGCTAGGAAAAATGAACAACACTGACCTAGTGTCATTGGGAGTACAGGAAAATTAACAAGCACTCACGCTGTTGGGAATGTAAATTAGTCAGTATGAATTGTGCAACCAAACGTTACCTTTTCTGGACTGACTACCAAGAAGCACAGAGGTGTGGCTACAAGTTCTCTCTAGTGCGGTAATATGTTTTTTACTTCCTTTATTGTATTTTTTTTTAATTACAAGAAATGTATTATTTTTAGAATAAAAGCAAATGAGGCTATTTTTTATTTTTGGAAAACAAAAAAATAGTTATACGCTTTCAAAACAGTTGTTCAAGAGATGCCTCAGCTCATAGCCATTGTGAAGTTATGGCCTAAAGATTTTCCCTTTTTGAGTTGGCTGCTACAATGCTAAGAGCTTTATTTGTGGCCAACCCTTAGAAAATGTTCAGTTAATTATACTATATATTGGAGCCGCATACCTGGCTCTGCTTTTTCCCCACCTTGATTTTACTTTACCCTCTTGCTTCAATTTTATGTATCAATCTTTGAGTGATCAATCTCATGTTCCTTCTGGAAGAAAGCAGAGAATGTTCTTCCAATAACTCTGTTGTTCTCCCTACACAAAGCTCAAAATTCTATAATGCCTTTTTTTTTTTTTTACTGTTGTAAAAATATAGATACCACCACATTTGCCAATTCAACAATTTTTCATGTATACAATTCAATGAGATCAAATATAATACCTGTTTTTTTAAACAGCAAAAATCCAAATTCTTCATTATATATATATAAACGTATAATATATACATATATATTATATATATACACACATACATACACTGAATACCTATGTTAAACACTGTTCTATGTATGGGATAAAGAGACACAAGGCTCAAGTTGCTCACAGCCTGGACCAATGGTCCCAGTATTTTTTTCCACTATGACTCATCCCTGACAGCCTACCAGCCTTCACATTCCCAGAGGTATACCAAGACATATGCTATGTACAATTCTCAGCATGATAGCAAAAACTTTGTCTCTCTGGCTGTTACTGATCTGGGACACACTGGTGGTCTCAGGGGTCAGACTGTTAAGAACACAGAATGACTGCAATATAGAGAGGTAAGTATAAGAGAGAAAATACTGTATGCTCTGATACCACACAGGAAAGAAAAAGGGACCCAGAATTGTGGGGTAAAGACAAATGGGAAACTTTCTGTAAGACACACCTGAGTTTTTTTTTTTTTAATTTCAATTGTGCTTTAGATGACAGTTTACAGAGCAAACTAGTTTCTCATTGAACAATTAATACATATATTGTTTGGTGACACTGGTTGCCAACCCCAAGACATGTCAATACTTTCCCCTTCTTGATATTGGGTTCCCCGTTATCAGTTTTCTTGTCGCCTCCTGCCCTCTCGTCCTTGCCCCTGGGCTGGTGTGCCCATTTAGTCTCATTTTGTTTTATGGGCCTGTCTAATCTTTGGCTGAAGGGTGAACCTTAGGAGTGACTTCAGTACTGAGTTAAAAGGGTGTCCGAGGGTCATACTCTCGGGGTTTCTCCAGTATCTGTCAGGCCAATAAGTCTAGTCTTCTTTTGTAAATTAGAATTTCGTTCTACATTTTTTTTCAGCTCTGCTCGGGTCCCTCTGTTGTGATCCCTGTCAGAGCAGTCGGTGGTGGTAGCCAGGTACCATCTAGATGTGCTGGACTCAGTCTGATGGAGGCTATAGTAGTTGTGGTCCATTAGTCCTTTGAACTATTGCCCCTGTGTCTTTTTCTTCATTCTCCCTTGCTCCAGATGGCGTGGGACCAGTGGAGTATCTTAGATGGCTGCTCACAAGTTTTAAGACCCCAGATGCTACTCACCAAAGTAGAATGTAGAACGTTTTCTTTATAAGCTATGTTACACCAATTGAGCTAGATGTCCCGAGACCATGGTCCTCAGCCCTCAGCCCAGTAACCATCAAAGATCGTTTCTGTGTGTAAACCTTTTTTTCATGACTTTTTATAATAGTGGTCTCATACAGTATTTGTCCTTTCGCAATTGACTTATTTCACCCAGCATAATGCCCTCCAGATTTATTCATGTTGTGAGATATCTCGCAAACCCATCATTGTTCTTTATTGTTGCGTAGTATTCCATTGTGTGTACGTACCATAGTTTATCCATTTCATCTGTTGATGGGCACTTAGGTTGTTTCCATCTTTTTGGTTTTATGAATAATGCTGCAATGAACATGGGTGTGCATATGTCCATTTATGTGATTGTTCTTATTTCTCTAGGATATATTCCTAGGAGTGGGATAGCTGGATCGTATGGTATTTCTATTTCTAGCTTTTTAAGGGAAGTGCCATATCGTTTTCTAAAATGGTTGTACCACTTTGCATTCCCACCAGTAGTGCATAAGAGTTCCAATCTCCCCGTAGCCTCTTCAACATTTGTTATTTTCTTTTTTGATTTGTGCCAGTAATGTTGGGGTGAGATGGTATCTCACTGTAGTTTTGACTGCCTTTCTCTAATGGCTAGTGATCGAGGGCATTTCCTCATGTGTCTGTTAGCTAATTAGAGTCTTGAAGATCAAATAAGAATTAGGCAGGCAAAGGAAAAGGAAAACAGAGATGTGAAGGATCATTCCAGAGAATGGAAAATTAAGAAGATAACTGAATTTTATATGTAAAGATGGTGAGAATATTTTTGGACATTTGAATACATGCTACTTTGTATTATAATGTGTCAGTTTTCTGCATTACTGGAAATTCCACTAACCTATGTGATAGCATTTTTTAGGTAAATGAAGCCAATTCCTTTGAAAAGCAAAATATTTCCATTTTGACCATTTTAATGAAAAGAACTTTAAAAATACAGCTTTTTTTCTGCATTAGTAAACTAGACACCCTTTGTGTACTCACTTTCTCTTTGGACCTCAAGCTAATTATGAACAAGACTTCCATACTATACTTTTATATAATTAGGCCCCACTGAGATTATCTTTTTGACCTTTAAAAGATCTTACCACATTACAATAACTAACTTATTTCTTATAGCCCATCAGTGTTACCACTTCTAACTACTGTCTATCAGCTCTTTTCTAAGCTGTTATGTGTACAAAATTAGGCAAAAAGTTGGCAGGGAAAGGAAGATACTTGAGCTTGCTAAATCTTTAACCTTATTTTTAGACATTACACCAAGTCAGTAGTCCTGGTCTGAGGATAGCTTTATTCTGTACAAGGTTCAAAGTACATAAATTTTGTGATTTATTTCTTCACACTACCTCAAAAAAGATTCTGTTGGCTTTTCTTTGGTCAATTCTCAGGCAAGTCTTTCTGATTTCTTGGACCATTATAAGTCTTACTTGAAGACTATTATTTGGGGGTCCCCATCCATTGCTATTGAGTCAATTCTGACTAATAGCGATCCTACAGAACTGAGCGAAACTGCCCCATAGGGTTTCCAAGGAGGGGCTGGTGGATTCGAACTGCCAACCTTTCGCTTAGCAGTCGAATGCTTAAGCACTGCGCCCCAGGGTTCCATTTGGGGTACAGTGGGGTAGAAAAGGGTCATTTGTCATAGTGTTCAAATACAGACTTTTTATAGAATCTCTAAATGAGACTATACATACCATCATAATTTTCTCAGTGTTAAAGTTTGATTTAAAATATAGTATAGATTTTTTTTTTAACCCTGTTTTGACATTTCTTCAGTTTTTGTTTTTTTTATTTTTAAACTATGGAGTAGTTCTATAAAAGGAAGTGACCTGACTCTGGACATTTAAAAGGTTCTAGGCTTACCACGGAGCCGTGGTGGCGCAGTAGTTAAGCGTTCAGCTGCTAACAAAAAGGTCAGCAGTTTGAATCCACCAGCCATTCCTTAGAAACCCTATGGGGCAGTTCTACCCTGTCCTATAGGGTCGCTATGAGTTGGAATCGACCCGATGGCAACAGGTTTGGTTTTGGTTTAGGCTTATCACAGCAAAATGAAAATCAGTGTATTTTTCTATATGTTTCATCTATATCTTGTTCTCCAAGTGAATGACAAACTCCTTTTGTGTAAACACAGTGTCTTCTGTTTACTTTAAATTCCCAATATTCTATAGTAGGCAAACAGAAAACAATTAATGCTTGTTGACATGAGAATGTTTAGGTAGCGTATTTTATCTTCAGTCTGCCACTATATAATTTCAAAATTAAAAAAATTAGAACTGAAAGGATACTCAAGAGATCCTACTAGAATAGTCAGTCATCAGGCCACTTAAAGTTCTTAGAAGCCAAGGGATGGAAACTTATTCCTTGATCACTCACTCAAAGACGTTACTCACCAGGTTAAAAAATGTCCTCATGGAATGCTGTGGGACTAGATTGAGGTGATGGTTGCACAATTATGTGAATGCATGAATTGTCACTGTATTGTACACTTTAAAATGGTTAATTTTGAGTTATGTGAATTTTGCCTCAATTAAAAAAAAAAGTCCTCATATACATATGACACTGAAAGATTTCCAAAGACAAGTGCTAGAGCACAGAAGAGTTGTCGCTGGTCATTGCCACAGACACTGCACTGACGGTTCACATGACCTCACCTTGACAACACAGGAAGGAATAAAATACTAAAGTCACTAGTTCTTTAACTATGGTACTGAAAGAAAAGTATTCAGTGGCAACAGGATGACATGAGATTACATGAGGTGAGATATCCTACCAGAGCCTAAAACTACATAAAAAAGGCAACAAACCTGTGATTCTGTACTCCTCTCACTCGCCAAGTTTCTCACTCATCAGGCCTGCAGGACCCACAGAACTCCAAAAATTTGTTTGTGACAGAAAGAGTCTCAGGAAGCCATGTCCATTTAGCTTGGATCCATGATCTTGTCTCTATCCGTTGCACTACTTGTTGGCTGTTTTTAAAGTAAACCAAAGTTGAAGTAACTATGGCCAATTACGAGTAACTTATCCTTGCCCATCCTTGAACTTGGGCCTGTCCTTGTAGTCTTGCCTAGTTTCAGTGTGATATGACAGAGCATGTTGTGACATTTAAAAGCAGTGCAGGCTGGTCATAAGTGTAGGGTATGTGGGGAAAGGTTGTAAGCTGTGAGGCTGAAGAGATAGTGGGATCAAATCATGAAAAGTCCAAGTATACCAAGTCAAGCAGCTCTAATATCTTCTTTGAAACAATTAGAGAGCCACTGACAAGTTTAATAAAGCATGGAGTAATATGTTTAAAGATGTGTGTTTTTTTTTTTTTTTTTTTTAAAGATGTGTTTAAAAGAATCATACCGCAGTAACAATGAGGATAAATTAGAGAATAGACAGGATTGGAATACTAGACTACCACAATATTTCAGAGAGGATTTTACAAAGTGGAATGAGCTAAACTTTGGGATTAATTGGATATAGGGTTTGAGGGATGATACTAGGTGCTTTTCTTAGGTTACTCCTTTAAATATTCACTGTGAAGCTTAATATTATTACTCGCATTTTACAGATGAGGAAACTGAGGCTCATGTAAGCTAAAACTGGGTCAAGGTCACACAAATAGTTGGCAGGGAAATTGGAATTTTAATTCTGGTATGACTTCAAAGCCTGTGTATGTGAACTTTCTACTACTCTGGTGTCAACAATATACATCCAAAATAGTTTAATTGTTTTACATAACAAAAATATAAGTATGGGTACACAAAATACTTCTTATCAACAGCACATTTAGCTCTAATGGAGGGAAAAAAATCCATGACTCATTCCTTAACTTTTTAGTACTTGATGAGATCCTAAATTATAGGGACTAAAAACTTTTACCTGGAAGTGATTAAAAACAAAAAACTCTCAATAAAAGATGCTCCTTGTACCAAATAAGACTGGGTTTATAAAAAATTACTATGACTTGTTGTGACCTATTTATAGCATTTTTAATAAAAGGTTGCACGAAAGTATTGACTAAAATAGTATATAATTAGAGGCTACAATCCACAGGGATGCATTTGATCTTCAAAACTGTCAAATTAAAATTCTTTCTCTCTCTCTATATATATACACATATATATTTCAAAGATCATAAAACTGATACAAATCCAAAATACCTAGTTTTGAAGATTAACATATATTGACTTTTTTAAATATACCTTGGCTCCAACAGAGAGATGATGGGGATGGACAGTTGCACCTTCACATTTGTGTCAAAAGCAATTTGAGACACAACCACAAAGCCTGAGAAAGAGGACCCCACTCAGAGTGTTCTTGTGTCACCACTCTCCCTCCAATCACTCATTTTCCTCCACTCTGGTCAGACTGTGGTGTTTGGATAGTCTCAAAGACAGTATTCTGCACTTCCAGATTGCCCCTAGCAATAGGATGAGTAATGTCTAAATCACAGAGAGGAATGACACTTCCCCTCTACAATGTCTTCAAGAAAAAAACAACACAAAGGTTATAAAAGAACTCTTATTCAGATTTAGGATAAAGATAAACTTTGCTGAGATTGGGGAACCATGTTATTAGCCCAGGTGTAATGGTTTGAAGAGAGTTGCCTGAAAGTTAGCTTAGGGCAATACTAACCTCTCAATGAAAATCATTAAACATTTCTATTATCCCCTATCCTTAGACAAATTCACTTATCCAACAAGACTCTTATTTTATAACTCTAATGCTTCATTCTTCACTTCATATAAAAACACACGCCACCTATACCTTTGAAACAGGACAAGGTATCCTATCTGATTCAGCAGCATTCACATTTTAAATTCAATCTCTTTTTTAAAAAGTTTAATCTGAGTAAGCACTAACCTCAGGATACAAAAATAATTTGACAGCTGAGTTATCTGGCAAGAAACGATATGAATATTTATGTTTTTTTCCCAATTTAAAATGGATAAACAAGCAAAACATATCTTCTCAGCAAAAGCCATCCAAACATAATTTCAAAATTCTCCCAAGTTGTAAAGGGAAGAAGCAGTTAAGGGAATGGAATTTTTAACTCAGTTTCAGAACATATGAGAACTTAAAAAAAATATTAGACACTGGGTCTTATTCAGAGACATACTTAAATTTGTGATATGAAAGAGAAATGAATTCATTCATCAATAATAAGGCAATTTTGAAGGAGAAAATGTGAAAAGAAACAAGTCTATCTTGATTTTTTTTTTTCACTTCATGTTTAATAAACTGCTTTAGATGCAAACTTTCTTGGTTCTTTTATTCCATCTACCATGAAATAAGGATTAGAAAATCACTGATAAATGGCTAGAAAGGCTTCCTTTCACAGCAGTGACAGTATATACCCTTAGTAAATGCCACTTAAGCTAAGTCTAGGCATACACAGCTTTTTTCTGACGTTAATATCTCAGTAAAAAGACTTACTGGGATGAGATAGTATTCTGAGGATTGTTGGATTGATAGTTTTTTAGGCTGTAGGCTCTGTGGCAAGTTATAATCCTACCTGAGAAAGACAAGATCTTCATCATGGTTTAAACGATATGAAATAGCACAAAGAAGGGAGGAAAATGGTTGTTATACCACTGAGATCCACATGGGCAGTGGTTCAGAAATCACTGAGGGTCAACTCTTACACCTCAACCACTTACAGCAATGTCTTACTTCACAAGTCTCTACAAACAGCTAGCACTACCTTGGAGCTCCTCAACACCAACAAAGATCAAAACAAATGCTAAATAAACTTAGACTGTTTTACTGCATAGGCAGTATAATATGGAGGTTAAGAGCACAGACTCTGAAGCCAGACCACCTGGCTCAGGTATTTACCAGTTTATAATTTTTGGTATTACTCAATGCCATGTGTTCCAGTTCCCTCATCTTAAAAATGGGGACAATAAAATTACTTTATAGGCCCTAAAGGAGTACTATATGTAAAGTATGGAGCCCTGGTAGTACAATCGTTAAGCACTCAGCTGGTAACCGAAAGGTTGGCAGTTTGAATCTACCTAGTGGCGCTGCAGGAGAAAGACGTTGTGATTTGCTCCCATAAACATTAAAGCCTAGAAAACTCTACGGGGCAGTTCTGCACTTTCACATGGGGTCACTATAAAGTGAAAATCGACTGGGCAACACCCAGCAACATATGTAAGGTGCTAAGAATGGTGCCTGGCACTTAGTAAACATTGCCTGTATCAGCTATGACTATTATAAATTATTCTGTTGACCCATTGTAGTATGAAACTTATTACTACAAACCAAATAAAGAGTTTTTTATACTGAACATTAAGAGATAACATTCAGATATCACATGAGGCATCAAAACAAAAGCAACACAGAGAAGTTTGTATTACTGCTCTCTCTAGGGTTCTGTCAGGCAGTTGTGAGTAGCAGGGCTGTCATAAGTCAAGTTTTGACCATATAGTGTAAGATGATGTATAAGACCTGGCAATTCTGCTGTTGAAGGGGAAGGGTGGGCAGGAGCAAGTCTTGATGCTCTTAAAGTTCAAATTAGCCTGGCCCTCTAGGGCAGCCATACTTCTGCCTAAAAAGCTCTAGTAACTTCATGATCAAAAGAGTCTTTCAGAAAAGTGGGCAGAGAGAAAGGTCAAAAAAGAAACAAACAGGGGTAGGGGATGCAGTTTAGGGCTGAGCATCTTTGGCTAGTACCATTACCTTTCCAAGCATGAGGAGTCCCTCCCTTATCTGGGGTGCAATTAAAATGCACAGCAGAGTAGAGAAGATCATCATGTAGCATGCTCTCAATCCACAAAGGACTGGACGAGTATGGATGGTTTATCTGCCAGGCATGCTGGAGGGATGCTCACTTTACCATGGTCTTATAAACTGCTGAGTCCCAAGGTGATCTTGAATTGTGGTAATTCTCACTCCTTCACACAGCACACATCCAAATTGTTAACTTTTCCTCTTCCCCGATGTGCTGTCACTATCAAAGCCCCTCACAAGAGAGGTTATGACAGATAAGAAAATATATAGCAAAATGGATAGAGACTATGGTTGAATAACTGTAAAAAGTCAAAATGTGCAGAGGAACCAGAAAATCTCTCTCCGAGGCAAAGGAAAAGCAAGCCCTTATATTGTTGGGCTGCCTTATTTGAAGCTTAATATTTCAGACATAAAATGACATGACTGGATTTTTAAAAAATAATCTGAAAATGGGAAAGGCCTTTCTATTCATGACAGGAAATCCAGAAACTTCAAAAAAAAGGGTTGTATAATTTTCTTAAAATAAAAATAAACTTCCGGGAAGCAAAAAAAAAAACTACCATAAAGTTAAAAGACCAAGCAAAAAATCGGGAAAACGATTTTTAACCAAATGAAAGTCAAAGGTCTAAATTTTCCTAATATACAAACAGGTTCAACAAACTAATAAAACTATGGACAAAGGATATTAATAGTTCTCATTGCTGTTGTTGTGTGCCATCGATTCTGACCCATAGGGACCCTACAGAACAGAGCAGACCTGCCCCACAGAGTTTCCTAGGCTGTAAACTTTACGGGAGCAGATCACCAGGTCTTTTCTCCCACAGAGCCACTGGTGGGTTCAAACTGCCAACTTCTCAGCAGCTGAGCATTTAAACACTGTGCCACTAGGGCTCATACAGAAAGAAAATAAAGATGTACAACCTCAATAAAAATTAAAGAAATAGAGATAAAAAAGATATTTTCATTTGTTAGATAAAAATATAGATAGGAGCATAAACCTAGAAACATATTCAGTAATACTGTCATAGAGATTCTCATTGCTTATCCACATCAAGAGCTCCTCTCTACTTCCTTATACCTTTGAAGATGGACCTCTGGCCAGTGGGCTGAGAGCTGAAGTAACATGTCTCACTTCTATTCCAAAGCATTTAATTGCTGGTGAAGGACCCTCCAGAGCTCTCTTTCCCTATCAAAGCATCTGAAGAGGCCACATGTTTTAGAAAACGCAGCTACAAGATGGAGGAATCTATCAGCCTGGTTCTGAGTAGAACTGAGTTCCTACCCCTCTCGCTATACCAATCCAAAATACACAGGTAAAGTGAGAAAGAAACCTCTGGCATGTTGTGATTGTTAAAGTTGTGTGTCTAGTTGCCTGCGCCATGACTCTCAGTGGTTTGGCAGTTATGATGTAGTCTGGCAGTCGTATAATGATGTAATCATCTCCATGATGAGATCTGATATGTGATCACCGCCCTGATGGGATCTGCTGTGAGTAGCTAGTCAGTTGAAAGGGAGTCTCCTTGGAGGTGCGGGCTGCATCCAATACAGGTGAACTTTCTGGCAAGGCTCGAGGGCTTTTGCTTGCTCTAGATCCTGCAGCTGGCTCCTATTCATCTGACCTCTGGTTCTTGGAACTTGAGCCAGCAGCTTGCTGGCTAATCTTGGGATTCTCTAGCCTCCAAGGTCTGGATCTTGGATTTGCCAGTCCCTGCAGCTGAGTCTGTGCTAAGTGGGCTTAGTGAGTAGGGAGAAGCCTCCAACCTGACCCATGGACTTGGGACTTCTCATCCTCTACAACTGCGTAAGCCATTTCCTTGATATAAATCTCCGTCTCTTTCTCTCTCTCTACACAGGCGTTTCACTGGTTTTGCTTCTCTAGAGAACCCAGCCTAAACACGTTAAAACAAACAAACCTGTCACCGTCGAGTTGATTCCAACTCACAGCAACACCATGTTATAGAATAGAACTCTTCTATGGGGTTTTCTTGGCTGTAATCTTTATGAAAGCAGATTGTCAGGCCTTTCTTCCACAGTGCCACTGGGTGGGTTCAAACCTCCAACTCTTAGGCTAATACATGAGTGCAAACTGTTTGCACTACCCAGCAAACTTCTAGCATGTTAGTCCACCCGAATTTCATGGTTAATCTATTATCACAGCATACTGACTGATACAAATATACTCCAAATTGTAAACTGATTACTTCTGGGGGTTGGGTAAGGTTGTAGTGGACTTTTGCCATGTACATTACATATGTCTTTTTTTAAATTTACTTTTGCAATTAGACCAAAAAAAAAAAAAAGCTAAAAATATATCTACAAAAATGCTGGTACCCAAAGTACAAACATTGGTAACAATTCCCCTAGATTTGCACCACCAGATCTGTAGAAACATTTCTCCTTTAGGTTAATACATATGTCTTTAAAAGAATAGCCCACAGAGAAGACATCCTCCCATTCATCAATGGCTTTTAGTAGGACTGTACTGGATTTATTATCAATTCTGATATTCAGGCCCCAAATATAATTATTCCCAATATAGGATATACACGATAATGTTAAAAGATCAAAAAGAAAGACCATATGTTTCAGCAGGCAAATACCTTGATAAGGAAAAATGAGTTTACAAAAAAAAAAAAAGATCCAAATTACTAGCGTCCAAAACTGTGGAAAGCTCTACAACAGTTCTCCCAAGGTTGTTAGAGATAAGGCCAATCTAACTTTACCTCTATCAATTTGGTTTTTTATCACAGAACAATGGAAGTCAAATTAAACCTTAAAGATTCCATAAAAATATTTCAAGGACTGTCCTGGGAGGAGTATAGGGGCCTGACAGGTAAAGTTCCAGGAAACTCCCTCCTTCTTCCGTCACCCTCCATTTCAATTGAAAGAGCTCCATTTTTAGGTTTTCTCCACTGGTGTGCCACATGAGATTTCACGTAAAGAAATGACCTGGAGCAAAAAAATAATTAGAAAATCCTTCACCTAAAATCACAACTGTGGAATAATGCAGACATAAAATATTAAGTCCCATCAAAGAAGTTACCACATTAGGGTGCTTATCTTCTGAATATGAAGTGGTTAAAATCTAGGAAAGGACTCTAATCACTGCAAAACATGTATCACTGCAAAAAGTCAAAAACAACTAACAAACAGGCATACTACATGAGATATAATTACGTCCAAGTTTCTGTGAAACAATACACCTGATGAGTCAAGCTTGTCTAATCGAAGTTAGAGCATGTCCAACTAGAAAAGTCTGTAGGTTTTATGGTACAAAGGAGCAGGCTTCTGGTGAAGTCAGCCAGAGTTAAACTCAAAGATAGTCACTGGGAGGATGGAATTGGGCAACTGCAGCTGGTGATGTTTGCCAGTAGGTCCTGTGTTTCCAACAGGAAAAGGCTACACAGAAGGTGTATTTTAAGTTTCACAGTTAACACGCAGGTTCAATTATGGAAAGACAGCCTCAAGGAGCAGACGAGAAAATCTTGTGGAATAAAATTGCATGAATATTATCTTGCCATATAGGGCAGGGATACACTTAGATTAGGGTCCTACTTAACAGTCTTGCTTAGAATATTCTGCCTGCATAGAATGCCCAATGGCAGAGAAGCAGGATCAATGGTTGGTAGTTGTAATACAAATGCAGAAATAGTAACCAGAGTTAGTTACACCAATCAAGAGCATTAGTTGTCATTTTTGACCCTAGGTTTTACAAACCATACTGACACACTGGAACACAATCAGAGAAAGGTAACTAGGATGATATGAAATTTACAAACTATATCTTCTACACAAAAGTTGGAAGTACTACAAAATTAACCTATTGATTGAAAGACTCTGGAGATCATAATCATATCATGATTCAAAGACACAACACATGGAATTCTTTTGTAAAATGAATATTTTTGTAATGTAACCACTGTACACTTTTAGAAGGCTGTGACCTTATACTTTTTTGTTAGCTTCAACAATGTACAGTATGGTAACTAATTCATAATAGTTGCTCTATATACTTTCTTGATTAATTCATATCCATCCCCAAATGTTTTGTTATTAGGAGCCGTTGAGTCAGTTCTGACTCATAGCGACCTTACGTACAACAGAACGAACCAATTGCCGAGTACTGTACAATCCTCACAATCATTGCTATGCTTCAGCCCACTGTTGCAGCCACTGTGTCAATCCATCTTGTTGAGGGTCTTCTTCTCTTTTGCTGACCCTCTATTTACCAAGCATGATATCCTTCTCCAGGGACTGGTCCCTCCTGATAACATGTCCAAATTATGTGAGACAAAGTCTCGCCATCTTCGCTTCTAATGAACATTCTGACTGTACTTCTTCCAAGACAGATTTGTTTGTTCTTCTGGAAGTCCATGGTATATTCAATATTCTTCACCAACACCATAATTCAAAGGCATCAATTCTTCTCTAGCCTTCCTTATTCATTGTCCAGCTTCTGCATGCATATGAGGAGATTGAAAATACCACGGCTTGGGCAGGTGTACCTCAGTCCTCAAAGTGACATCTTTGCTTTTGAACACTTTAAAGAGGTCTTTTGTAGCAGATTTGCTCAATGCAATGATTTCTTGACTGCTGCTTCCATGGGCATTAACTGTGGACCCAAGTATGATGAAATCCTTGACAACTTTAGTATTTTTCTCTATTTATCATGATGTTGCTTGTTAGTCCAGTTGTGAGGATTTCTGTCTTCTTTATATTCAGATGTAATCCATACATCCCCAAACGTACTCACTATTACAGTGGGCTTCCTCTTACTGAGTTTTTAAAATTGAATTCACCAGCAAACCTTTAAAAATATTTTATCTATCTATCCAAATTTCAATTCATATTTCAAACATAAAAAAGCATAACATGATACACAGTGGAAAATCTCCCTCCCATGCCTGTGTCCCATCTGCTAAATTCCCAATCCCCCATGACACACACACACAATTGGCATCCAATTTTATTAGTTCATTTATCCTTCCAGAGATTATTTTTATGTACACATAAATTAAACAGTGTACACACACACACGCACACAACTTCCCCCCTTTGTTTTTCCAAAACTATTCTTACTCCAAAACTATTCTGTACTTTTCCTTTTAACCTAATAATATATATTGGAGGGCTTTTTTTCCATATTAATACATACAGCCTTTACTCATTATTTTTCACAGCTGCATCCATTGTGTATACATACCATAATTTATGTGACTTAAAAAAACCAAACTAAACGCACTGCTGTGCAGTCGATTCCAACTCATAGCAACCCTATAGGACAGAGTAGAACTGCCCTACAGGTTTCCAAGGCTGGAAATCTTTCCGGAAGCAGACTGCCACATCTTTCTCCTGCAGAGCAGCTGGTGGGTTCTCACTGCTGTCCTTTAGATACCACTTTAGCCACTGCACTACCAGACTAGTCCCCTAATAATGAGCATTTGGGTTCAGCTGAAATTTAAATTACAACTATGGAATTATTTGTTCATAAAGGACCAACAAATTTCAAACAAAAGGTAAATAAATTCCTATGGCTAAAACAGTGCTACCAAATTTACTGTGCTTATTTAGGTATTTAGAATAGCAGTTCTAAGTCCAAAAGTACAAATATATTTCTAAAAAAGGGTACAGCATATTAGTGACAAATATACCTGGTCCTATTTGGATATTTACGTTTACTATGAATAATTTTACCCACATGATTCACTAATATGACATGTCAGGGAAACTGTCAGGCTTCAAGAAGCATACTGGTTTGCCAATGGCTGCCACAGGGATTTTTATTTCGATTCATAGCATATGAACAAATTGTTGGAAAACAGAAAGAAAAAAATTATCAAGTGGCTCTTAAAATCTTCATTTTCCTCTAGGAAATACGGTGAACAAATATCTGGAAAGAATGTGTCATCTACCAACTAAAAACAATCACTATTTTCTCCTTAATGTTGTTGTTAATTTGTTATGATCCACACTGTCAAATGCCTTTGCATAGTCAGTAAAACACAAGGAAACGTCCTTCTGGTGGTCTCTGCTTTCAGCCAAGATCCATCTGACATTAGCCATGATATCCCTTGCTCAACATCCTCTGCTGAATCTGTCTTGAATTTCTGGCAGTTCCCTGTCGATGTACTGCTGCAACTGCTTTTAAATTATCTTCAGAAAATTTTACTTGCATCTTGATAGTAATGATATTGTTCGATAATTTCCACATTCTGTTGGATCACCTTTCTTTGGAATGGGCACAAATATGCATATCTTCCAGCTGTTTGCTCAGGTAGCTGTCTTCCAAACTTCTTAGCAAAGAGACAAGTGAGTGCTTCAAGCATTGCATTCTTTTGTTGAAACATTTTAATGGGTAATCCGTCAATTCCTGGAGCCTTGTTTTTCACCAATGCTTCAGTGCAGCTTGAACATCTTCCTTCATCTTCTTATTAGTAGAATGTAATTTGACTGTCTGACCCCAGATATATAAAGATTTAATCAATACAACTGGTGTTTAGTCACCTGGCTGAATAAACTAAATTCTGCTTATAATTCATAATTCATTAGTTTATGTAACTAAAAAGTTACACACCTAAGTTTTTATCAGCTTTATTATTTGGTGTTCTCTTGTTCTAGAACAGATCTATTTCCTGAAACGAGTTCAGCATTTAATATTTCTTACCTAGGATCTCTCTAAGAAGGGTATAAATTTAGTATAAGACTGGGAAACTTTGTATATTAAAATTCATGAAAAAAAAATTGGGACAGATGAAAGAACCTTGAATCAACTCAATAGTCACTAGTGCCTCTACTGGCAATATTTCAATTCCTGGATAAGAGGTATTCAGAAGAACAATTTAAAACTACTTCTAATCAAAGAGATAAAGTTGACATAAGTAAATGGAGAATATGTTTACACTGAGAGAGAAGAATATTATTTAGTGATCTTTTTTTTGAAAAATTTAAGCTATAAGCCAATCCTTTAAGATTAAAAATTTTAAATTTTTATCTATCCATTTAGATGTTATTTTTAATATCAGCTCTTCATAAAATACCACCTTACTTTAAATACACTCTTTTAGCCTTTTTACTAAAATGTTTTTAAATGATCTGTGCTTTGGACAGAATTTGATAGTTAAGCAATTACTTATTTTCAGCTGTGCTCTATAATGGTAAGGCAAAATTGTGTTAAACTGAATATTCTATGGAGAATTCAGATAAAAAGCCCTTCAGGTATTTCACTTACTTTGAGATCCACTTCAGATCTTATATAAGACTGGGATATAAAAGTGGTAGCAATAGTTAGCATACCTGTCTTTGCTAACTATAGAAACCTGTAATTATCTACAACTTTTTCCAAGCAGAATATTCTTACAGTTATTTATACTCTAGTCTTCTTCAAATATGCAAATTTAATCCAAACTAACATGCTTGTTCATGAAGAATAGATTCTAGAACTTTAAAAAGTAAGAGTGTCTACACAGCTCTATAATATAAAAATACACATTTGAGGGTTACTGAAATGGATAAGGCACTGTACAAAACAAATATGACATGGTTCTGTCCTCAAGGACTTCACAGTTTAGTGCACGGGACAAACATGCAAAAATAAGCAGTAAAATATAAGCTTATAGGAGAATGTTCAGGAATCCTAACCATGTATGAGGACAAAAAGCAAAAAATACCTGTCACATTGTGTAAACTTTAAGTTAAAGTGTTCTACAATTTGTATTTCATGGTTCAGAGGACAATTTATTAACTTCTTAAAAGTTCTTAGATTACTCAGTCATTTCAGAAATCTTCACTTCAACAATGGATCTGAGATGATTTAACAGAGTATCCTGAAAACCCCAAAGAGTTATTGTATCTTGATCTATAACAATAGCTCTTCAAAATTTAGCCCACTGACTATTAAAAATAACAAAATAAACTAGAGATGACTTCTGTTCACTCCTGCTTGCAGCTGCATATCTCATTAGAATTAAGAACAAGGTTGGTTTTCTCTTTGATGAGATATCAATGAGATGCTGTCTGGTTTTTATTAAGTATAATTATTCATTCCTGCCAGGAAGAATAGAAATACAGCCATAATCATTAAAACAAAAGACCAGCTACCCCCATCACCTGAGGGAATATTAAAGACACCACCACTGAGCCACCAGGGCTCCATTAAAGACACCAAAGGTCCCCAAATCACAGTATGACAACCAATGATCTAAGTTAATTGGCATAAAGTTTAAATCTACATTATTTCTTTACTTTTCCTGTTTACCAAATAGCAATCCTGTGGTGCAAAAGGATAAAATTATTCACTAAGATTTTGTTTGAAATTTGAACTTAATAACTATTTTCTAAGAGGCAGAAATATTTTTTTGAGTTTCTGGGTTAAAAAAAAAAAAGATTTATGTCATAGCATCCACAGTTTCCAGTTCTTTTTCAGAGGAACTATTATCTATTTGTTTTGTGTGCTTTATAAAAAGTCTAATAGATGTTATACCTCCTTCATAAACATGATTCTTTAGAAAATAAATTCTATATTATGCTTCCTACAAATATGCTCTCTTCTCATCTTTTTCAACAGTAGCTTAAATAATGCAAGTACAAATGCCACTTCTTTAAATATCTGATGGGTCCTCAGCACTCTGGCATGTGGTAGCTTTGTCCCCAAGCTCCCCCTCCCTTTTTGTCCTGTCAGCTGTGAGAAACAGTTTTCTACCAATTACTGTCACAATATGAATAAATTCAAAGCTGAAAATATACGCACTGAATATTTTCAGTAAATTTATCCGAAAACTACATTAAAATAGGGATTTTGCATGTAAACAAGGAATTTAGAGAGTAATAAGGAAGAAACATCACACTGCACTCTTCGTTCTATAAATAAAAATACAATATAAGAAGATGAAAAAGCATTCATGCAAAGAAGAGAAACTGGAAAATGACAGCAAGAATATGAAATTAAATGAAAAAAGAAAAAGTTATAGCTGCAAAGAGCATCAATTTAGAAATATGACCCCAAACAATGATGCTACAGAGTTGTTGCTGGGGCTTTCCCCCTTTTCAGATGATTAACTATAACTTAATAACAAATAACTTTTCAAAGATTTACTTAGCATGTTCCTCTTTATCCAATACCAATCAGTTTCATTTAGTAACTGGTTCTAAACAAACATTAAGTAAGCAGCTGGTTGCTAACACAATCCTGGTTTGAATGGTGTTACATGCGATAAAAATTAGCATTAGTTCTTAGGTTATCACTTTAAATAATACGGAAAATAAACAAGATACAGTTGACTCTTAGGCAAAACTGGTTCTGTTTGCAAAAACAAATTTTTTTTTTTTTTTTGCAGGGAGGGATAATAATTCTAAGTTTATAGGTATGACCAATAAAAACATAGTTTGAGATGCTACTTAAATATAATTCCAGGGGTCTGGTCAATCAACCTGTCTGTTCAGAACACTGCTGTTCCAATCTCTGAATCACAATCAGCTTTGACACCAGGATGATGATGTACAGCGATTTCTGGTACATATTACTTTAAACTCTCTTTCGGAAGAGGGATTACATTGCCTTTTGTGTACTCTCAATCTTCTCATGTCTTTTTTATGTTTTATTTTTCATGGTTTATGTACATTATAGACTGAAGATTAACAAACTCACACTGAACTGGAAGGTTTGGGCCTGAAAGTCACAGTTTGTGTCATCACTGACTTCTACCTCTCTCTCTTCTCTAACTCTTCCTCTCTCCCTTTCATCATACATAATTCAAACAATCACCAAATTTTGTTACCATTTCTTTCCTAATGCCCCTCTCAAGTTTGTCTTTACCTCAGACTAGCACTGTATGTCCACTACTGCAATAACAATAGCTTCCTAAATGATCATCCATACTCCAATCCATTCTACACAATGTCCCCAAAATAATCTCCTTAAAATACCCATTTAATCATGTGTATTATTTAATCAAGATTGAATTTCTCTTTCAAAACTATTCAAAGCCTTCTCATTACCTAAAGAAACATCTCCTAAAACATGTCTCATAAAATACCAGTTTCACAAGATTTTAAATGCTTTCTGGTTAAAAAAAAAAAAAAAAAAGGCAGCAGTGGGGGGTGGAATGGATTCTATGGCCAAGTATGGGTTAATAAAAAAAAGTGATTTCTTTACAGTAAGATTTTCCAGAATTTTTAACATGCTAAATACAAACTACATATATCCAAGGATAGAAAAGTACTCATTTACCAAACGTATTTCATACTAGTATCCAAACTTGAACACTAGGACAGTTTAAAAAGCATGAACTCCTTAGTTTGCTTTATAGGACCATCTAACTGAAGAGGAATGGTGTTGCATTCATCATCAAAAACATTTCAAGATCGATCCTGAAGTACGACACTGTCAGTGATAGGATAATATCCATACGCCCATAAGGAAGACCACTTAATACAATTATTATTCAAATTTATACACTAACCTCTAATGCCAAAGATGAAGAAACTGACGATTTTTACCAAATTCTGCAGTCTGAAATTGATTAAACATGCAATCAAGATGCATTGATAACTACTGGTGATTGGAATGCAAAAGTCGGAAACAAAAAGGATCACTAGTTGGAAAATATGGCCTTGATGACAGAAATGACGCTGGTGATCCCATGACAGAATTTTGCAAGACCAACAGCTTATTCATTGCAAATACCTTTTCTCAACAACATAAATGGCGACTACATATGTGGACATCGCTGGACGGAATACACAGGAATCAAATCGACTACATCTGTGGAAAGAGATGATGGAGAAGCTCAATACCATCACTCAGAACAAGGCTAGGAGCCAACTGTGGAACAGAACATTAATTGCTCATACAAAAGTTCAAGTTGAAGTTGACGAAAATTAAAACAAGCCCATGAGAGTCAAAGTACGACCTTGAGTATACCCCACATGAATTTAGAGACCATCTCAAAAACAGATTGGATGCACTGAACATTAATTACCGAAGACAAGTTGTGGGATGACATCAAGGACATCATACGTGAAGAAAGCAAAAGGTCATTAAAAAGATGGGAAAGAAAGAAAAGACCAAAGCGGATGTCAGAAGAGACTCTGAAAGTTGCTCCTGAAAGTAGAGCAGCTAAAGTGAATGGAAGAAATAAATGATGAAGCTAAAGAGCTGAACAGAAGATTTCAAAGGGTATCTCGCGAAGACAAAGTAACGTATTATAATGAAGTGTGCAAAGACCTGGAGTAAGAAAACAAAGGGACGAACATGCTTGGCATTTCTCAAGCTAAAAGAACTGAAGAAAAAAATATAAGCCTTGACTTGCAATACTGCAGGATTCTACTGGCAAAATATTGAACGACGCAGGAAGCATCAAAAGAAGATGGAAGGAATACACAGAGTCACCATACCAAGAAGAATTGGTCAGTATTCAACCATTTCAGGAGATAGCATATGCTTAAGTACTGATGGTATTGAAGGAACAAGTCCAACCTGCCCTAAAGGCATTGATGAAAATCAAAGCTCCAGGAATTGACTAAATACCAATTAAGACGTTTCAATAAACGGATGCAGCACTGGAGGTGCTCACTTGTCTATGTCAAGAAATTTGGAAGACAGCTACTTTGTCAACCAACTGGAAGAGATCCATATTTGTGCCCATTCCAAAGAAAGGTGATCCAAAAGAATGCAGAAATTACTGAACAGTATCATTAATATCACACGCAAGTAAAATTTTGCTGAAGGTAATTCAAAAGTGGTGGAAGCAGTACACCAACAGGGAAATGTCAGAAATTCAAGCCAGATTCAGAAGAGGACATGGAACCAGGGATATTATTGCTGATGTCAGATGGATTCTGGCTGAAAGCAGAGAACACCAGAAAGATATTTACACCTGTGTTCTACTGACTATGCAAAGGCATTTGACTAGGCAGATCAAAACGAATTATGGATAGCACTGCAAAGAATACAAATTCCAGAATACTTACTTGTGCTCATGTGGAAACTGTACATAGACCAAGAGGGAGCCATTCAAACAGGACAAGGGGATACTGAGTGGTTTGAATTTAGGAAAAGTGTGTGTCAGGGTTGTATCCTTTCATCATACATATTCAATCTGTATGCTGAGCAAATAATCAGAGAAGCTGGACTATATGAAGAAGAGCGCTGCATCAGGATTGGAGGAAGACTCATTAACAACCTGTCATATGCAGATGATGTAACCTTGCTTGCTGAAAGTGAAGAGGACTTGAAGCACCTACTGATGAAGATCAAAGACCACAGCCTTCAGTATGGATTACACCTCAACATAAAGAAAGCAAAAATCCTCACAATTGGACCAATAAGCAACATCATGATAGAGAAAAATACTGAAGTTGTCAAGGATTTCATTTTACTTGGATATCTACAATCAATGCCCATGAAAGCAGCAGTGAAGAAATCAAATGACATATTGCATTGGGCAAATCTGCTGCAAAAGACCACTTTCAAGTGTTCAAAAGCAAAGATGTCACCTTGAGGACTAAAGCGTGCCTGACCCAAACCATGGTATTTTCAATCGCCTTATATACATGCGAAAGCTGGACAATGAATAAGGAAGACTGAAGAATTGATGTGTTTGAATTATGGTGTTGGCAAAGAATACTGAATATACCATGGACTGCCAGAAGAATGAACAAATCTGTCTTGGAAGAAGTACAGCCAGAATGCTCCTTAGAAGCGTGGCTGGAGAGACTTCATCTCATATACTTTGGACAACTTATCAGGAGGGACCAGTCCCTGGAGAAGCACATCATGCTTGGTAAAGTAGAGGGTAAGCGAAAGAGAGGACCCTCAATGAGAGAGACTGACACAGTGGCTGCAACAATGAGCTCAAGCACAGCAATGACTGTGAAGATGGCACAGGACCAGGCAGTGTTTCCTTCTGTTGTACATAAGGTCGCTATGAGTTGGAACAGACACGACAGCACCTAACAATATGACTACAAGGTATTTCTAAACTTATCTCTCATTAACTACTGTACAAATTCCCACCTTCCACTAGATTGACAACCACTGTACACTGAGCATGTTATATGTATATGTGACTCTATCTTCCTTCCTGTCTATAAAAAACTGTCAGCTCTTTTATTTACCAGTTACCAGTTGCCATGGAGGTGATTCCAATTCATGGCTGCCCCATGTGTGTCAGAGTAGAATTGTGCTCCTTAGGGTTTTCAATGGCTGATTTTTCAGAAGCAGATCACCAGGCCTTTATTCTGAGGGACCTCTGGGTGGACACCAACCTCCAACCTTTTGGTTACCAGCCGAGCCCATTAACCATTTGCACCACACCACCTAGGGACTCCCAAAACTCCATACTCCAGTTGAAGTTTTGTTTCCTTCAGAAAGCGTTCTCTAACAATTTGAGCCCACAATAATTTCTTCCTCCTCTGTGCTACACCACTGACACTTCATCTGATGTTCATCTGGCACTCCATCATTGCCTGAACACAAATCTTCCAGGTATCTGACTTTTGAATTTTGTTTCTGTTTGTTGGTCTCATCTTCCTTACTGAGCAATGTCCTTGAAGGAAAAGGCATACCTTTTTCATATGCTCCATAGTATTTACAGTTTTGCAATTAACAAGGTCTCAAAAATACTTGCCAAATGGAAAAAAAAAAATTAGGACGGTGTGCTATTTGTCCCTGCAGATCCACTCTTCACCTTTCTGTCCCGTCGCAGAGAAAGCAGACCTATATGGAATATATCAAAAGGCTCCCTTGCTCTCTGGCTTTTAGAGGGATTCAGCCAATAGGGAATATCAACAGGAGACTACAGGGAGGGAGAATGAGGTGGGAGAATTTATTTTACTAGCTCCCTCTGTGCAAGGTCAAAAGGCTATGTCCCTTGGCTCAAGGTCACAACTTGGTCTCCACGTACCCGAAACCACTTCTTCACCTCTTCCCTTCTGGCTTGGAGATGGTAGACACCTTGCTGTTAGCCCTCTAGTATTGCACTTGTGGTTTCCTACACCCTGCGGTTTCCCTCCTAGACCCTGCCCACATTTTTACACAGTCCCTTTATTAAACTTTCCTCAGATTACCTAATTTGAATGTGCCATCTGTTTCTCTCCCAAATCCTAACAGATATAGATGGTAGGTACAAATCACTTGGCTGCTTTAAAAAATAGTTATTAGTCTCATAATACTAAGAATAGGCAATGGATTTGTTTTGAGAACCTAAAACTAAATACAAGCAATAGTCTACAATGAGTTTTGGATTATGAGCCACTTAAGAAACCAGGACTTATTTATCTTTGTATCCACCCCTTGTGCCTAGAAAAGTCCCTTGCACACAGTGTGCAATAAACACTCATTTAATTGAATTTAATAGTCTGTGGCACAGACAATTAACGTCCCAAATATGCACGAGCTCCTCTATATTTTCCAGCCTCCCCTGTAGTTAGGTCAGGACCATGTGATTGGCTTCTGGCCAGTGGAATATGGGTGGAAGTGATGTATGCCTCTTCCAGGCCTGGCCCTTAAAATCATCCCAAGTGAGCCTTCCCCTCTCTGCTTCCCCTGTCAACCTTGAAGACTTTTTCCAGTTGGTTATAAATATAAAACTAATGAGGGCTGTCTGATTCAAGAAATAAATGTTTGTGTTAAGTGTGTGGTTTATTTATTACTGCAGCACAGCCTGGCATGATTTACCTAGTACAGAGTCCAAGTATCCCCTATTTATAACAGTTTTTCATTTTAAATAATACAACTGATTATAACTTCTATTTAGATATCATAGCTTTTGTAATGAAATCTCTCACTATTTCAAGATATAATAAAACTAATCATATGCTCTAAATTATACAATGAATGAAATATATGCCTTACCAATAATTTCTTACTGACAAACAGAAAACAACTAAGAGCATTCTTTTTATTTGGTTAGCATTAGGTAAGCCTAAGAATAAGCAGACTATAGATCCTAGAAAGCAGGAATGCAAACAGGAACCTGTACACCAATGTGTACGGAAGCACTACTCAGAATAGTCAAAAGGTGGAAACAACTTAAACGTCTAACAGATAAATGGATAAACTAAATGTGGTACAGTTGTCCCTAGTATACGTGGGGAACTGGTTCCAGGGTCCCCATGGATACCAAAATCTGTGGATGTTCAAGTCCTATAAATAAAATGGCATAGTATTTGCATGTAAACTACGTATATCCTCCCTTATACTTTAAATCATCTCTAGATTACTTGTAATTCCTAATACAATGTAAATGCTATGTAAATAGTTGTCATACTGTATTGTTTAGGGAATAATGACAAGAAAAAAAGTCTTTTTTTCCCCTAGTATTTTCCATCCACTATTGAATTCACGGAGGCAGAACCTACAGATATGGAGAGGCTACTGTACATACATACAATGGAATATTACTAAGCTATAAAAGAAATGAAGTCCTGATGCACACTAAGACATGGATGAACCTTGAAGACATTAGGCTGAGTGAAATAAGTCAGTCGAAAAAGGGCAAATATTGTATGATCTCACTTACAAGAAATATCTAGAATAAGCAAGTGTATACAGACCAAAGTTTATTAGTGGTTACCAGGGTGGGCAGGAGGGAAGAGGAAAGGAGGGCTCAATGCTTAGGGGACACTGAGCTTCGGTTAAGGGTAATGGTATTATCTGGGAACAGATAAGGGTGATGGTTAAACAACATGATGAACATAATTGATGTCACTGAGTTGTACATATGAAGACTGCTGATATGTCAAATATTTTGTTACATATATATTTACCACAATACCAACTGATTAAGAGAAAGAATGGTGCTTTCGGAAGTGTGGACCTTTTTTGAATCAACAGGATAATTTATTTACAGCTTTAGTACTTTCTTGTCGATGTTTCATTTTTTTCTTAATTGTGGTAAAAATATACATAACATTTGCCATTTCAACAATTTTTACATGTATAATTCAGTAACACTGATTACATTCTTTGTGTTGTGCAGCCATTATCACTATCATTTTCCAAATTACTTCACCACCATTAACATAAATTCAATGCTCCCTAAGCAATAATTCCCTCCTTCGTACCTCCCTCTTACCCCTGGTAACCACGAATAAGCTTTGGTTTCATGTATTTTGCAATGAATTGGAATCGACTCAATGTCAACAGGTTTGGTTTTGGTTTTTTGTTTTCTATACATTTGCTTATTCCATAGAAGTGAGATAATACAGTATTTGTCCTTTCTTGACTGACTTATTTTACTCAGCATACTGATTTCAAGGTTCATCCGTGTTGTAGCATATATCAGGGCTTCATTTCTCTTTATGGTTGGGCAATATTCCATTGTATGTATATACCATATTTTGTTTAGACATTCATCTGTTGACAGATGTTTAAGTTGCTTCTACATTTTGGCTATTATGAATACTGCTGCAATGAACATTGGTATACAGGTTTCTGTTTGCATTTCTGCTTTTAATTCTTTTGGGTATATACCTAGGATTGAGATTGCTAGGAGATATGGAAACCCTGGTGACATAGTGCCTAAGAGTTCAGCTGCTAAAAGGTTGGCAGTTCAAATTTACCAGGTACTCCTTGGAAACCATGTGGGACAGTTCTACTCTATCCTATAGGGTCACTATGAGTCGGAATTGACTTGACAGCAATGGGTTTGGTTTGGGTTTGGTACGGTAGTTCTATGTTCAACTTTTTGAAGAACCGCCAAACTGTTTTCCGCAGCTGCTGAACCATTTTGCATTCCCACAAACAATGAATGAGGGTTCCAATTCTTCACATCCTCACCAACATCAGTTATTTTCCATTTTTTAACTCATAGCTTGACTTGACTATGTTTCTCTTATATTTTCAGTTTAACAGTCCTTCTCTTCAAAAAATAAAGAGAAAAAGAAAGAAATGGAGTTGTCTTGCTCTCTGGCATTCATTAAATATGAACCAAAAATGTCTCCTTGAAGTCTTCTTAAAATCAAACAATAGTTTAGCTTAACCCTTTCAAGATATGTAGGACAGAATTTGCTCACAAACATTTTCAGGCTCTCAGGTTTCTTGGGAGGGTACTTTTCCCACTAAAAGTATTTGCTGCTCTCCAGTGGGGACTTGTGTAATGGTAAAAAATGAAAAAAAAAAAAATTCTTTGGCAAATAGTCACTAAGGTAGGAGGCTTTAGCATGAGGCAGTGCATCCAGGGAGCGTGACTGGGTCTAACTTTTGTCTCTTTTGGCTTTTGTACAGATAGATAAGCCTTGTGAGCATATTTATGGTTTCCTGTGTGATACTAAGGAGAGGTGGGTTTGGTTTTTGTGTGCGTGCATCACATTTGTAATAAAATGGAAGGTGCCACCCTTCAAAGATCCTTGGGACAGATGGAGGCCACTAACAGGGCACCAGACTACCCCAACATTTTGTGGGAAAGTGTATGCCCATAAAATATGTATCAAAATCCACATTTCATAACATAAATTCAGAATGACTGCTTGACTCAGCATGCCTTCCATTACTGAAAACACATAGTATCAAAAATGGAAGGTGTCTTTATATATTGGCCCATGTTTAAGTCTCATGTGTTTTGAAACATGTGCTCCACAAAATATATATCAAAATCCGTATTTCATAACATAAATTCAGAAAGATTCCTTGATTCAACATGCCTTTCATTACTGAAAACACAGTATCAAAAAAAAAAAAAAATTAAAGGAGAAAGTAATACAGTCTTGAGTGGTTACCTAGTAAAAAATATCTGCCTTTAGCATTATGCTCTTTTAAGAACTATCAATATAGGATCAAAGTGACAACAGCAACTCCAAAGATTAGAAAGGAACCTTAGGAGGCAGTGAGTTTATGTTAATAGGGGAGGAACAACTCAGAAAAAGAGGGTGAAAATGGTTGCACAACTTGAACAATGTAATCAATGTCACTGAACTGTACATGCAGAAACAGTTGAATTGGCATATGTTTTGCTGGGTATATTCTCAACAACAACAGTAAAATAAAATAAAAGAATATACTATCATCTCAAGTAGGGGTTAAATCATTTAAATTTTTCATGCTCCAAATGCTTTTAGCATTTCATGGATATTTAATACTCATATTTAGACAATGGAGTATTAACATTATCAAAGGAGTATTTGTTACCCACATGTGTTTAACTAAGAAAAACCACACACACGTATATAAATTCACACTTAACAGCAGACAACCATTTTGCATCATTTGAGAGTTTTTAAAATCTCAGCTCTTTTTCAAATTTAGTCTTTCAAGTATTGTGTTTTACTGATTTAAGCAATTGTCCTTGGTTTTCTGTTCCTGTCATAGTTTGAATGTGCCACTTCGTTGAATTTTTAAAATGCCTTAGTCTGTTATTATATAATGTCTCAAAAATATATGACTATCTGTGTTATGATTATGTGGGAAAACATCAGGCTGCCTATCTTGCTGCCAGCATATTTAGGGTGGCTATTGTTACATTTTGTGTACATGCCCTTTTAAAATACTACTTAATCAGAGCACTCCCTTTAGCACTCTTTCCATCTCTTTCTCATCAGAATCATTAATAGATATATTGTCAGAACTTTTTTTCTTTATATATTTCCATTTCTCCTGAAACGTAACACCTATTTTTTTTCTCCAGAACTTTCTGAGAGTTCCTCTCCTTATCTAGTTTAGAATATACATCTAACTCCCTATAGCACTGCCTTCCCTCGATACCATAACTCTAAAATTATATACCGACTTCTCCCAAGTTTCTACTTTACCCATCAGTTTTCTCCTTGGTGATCAGAATTAGGCCATGAGTCATAGATGCGTCACTTTACTTCTGATATAACAAATGAGAACCTCAGCCATACAAATGAGGTAAATCAGGTAAAAGTGTGTGTAACTGTATATGTATAGAGTTAGAAAGCACCCTTTTTGTTTGTCTGATTTCTCCTGTTCCTTTGTTGCAGTTGTAACTCCTTCTAAGTTGCTTTCTTACTACAACTTTGGTTTATCTTGCTCTGAACATTTGAAAACATATTTGAACTAAAACATTTTCCAAGAAAGAAATAATTCTAGGGATAATGTAAGATTATCATAGCTAGAACAACATGAATTTCTGCTGCACAAATACTGAAATAAATGTATTTTTATGTATAAGAGAATATTTAATACTGATACAAGAAAATTACCCTAAGAAGTTCTAGGTTTACTAATTATAGGCCCAATTAAATTAAAATGTAAGCAATTCTATGATTAAAAACTAATTCTGTACCACAAAATAGGTATCATATGGAATAACATAAAACAGATTTATACCGTGAAGGACAATATATAATAAAGCCCTTAACTTGAAATGATGTGTTTACTATCTTCTATATTACTATAAGTTAATTATGAATTGGTATATATATTCTATATAATTGATAGAGAGATAGGTAGATTGATGGCATAAACACTCTATATCACTGTTTTTGTATAGGTAATAATTAAGGTTCAAAACAAACCTACATAACCGAAGTCTTAGATTATCTACGTAAAAGCATTACAATTATTTGATGACTAATAATTTGCCACTTACAATCATGACTCTCACATGGGTTGAAGTGGTTGGTAAGCATGATGGGGTCTCTATAAAACTTAGTTTAAAAGAGTAGCCGAAAGAACCGACCAGAAGAGATATGGTGATAAGGCAGGGTGGTGAAGGAAAGCTGTTAAGGAGATAGAGAAATGGTATACTTAAGGCAAAGAATGATGGGAACTAAAGAAGAAAAGTGGTGTGTGGCATAAGTAGATTCAAGAAAAATACTAAAGTTCTAGTACTAAATTAAAAGGTATTATGTAAACTGCTTTGCCTTTTGCTACAGGAAACCTCATCAGTTGTCTGGGGAATTAGAAGTAATCTTCAAATATGCTTATGAGAGAAAAAAAAAGAAAGCAGAAAGGAAGGAAAGATGAGGAAAACAGAAGAAAATAATTGTTAAACTGTCTCAATATGGTATAATATCTCTTACTTGTGAATTTACATTTATTGCACTTACAACAAAACATTAATGAAGAAAAGAGCTGAGGCAAAAAACTCATTGGAAAATAAATAAAATTAATGATCTTACACACATAGTCTAAATTAAGGAGTTAATACCTCAAAAAGAAAATGGTCCATACTAAATAGTAAGATTTAAAAAAAAGATTCAAGAGGTAAGGTCTATTGTTGACAGCAGAGTTTACAAGTATTTTATTCCAACTATGAACCAGACCACCATCTCTTTTAAAAAGAGTACAAGAACAACATACACTACGATCACATTAAAATGTTAAGAATGAGTAAGATAGTAGACGAGAAAATAGGGACTAGGAAGGCAAAATAGAACTGGCTGCTGTGTATCACACAACCCCAGACTTAGTGTGAGGAGCTAAAAAGGTTCTCTCCCGGTCATGGGCATTCTGCCTACACTCTCAAAACCGTATTTGTCAGAAACCTCTGGGATTAACCAATATGCTCTCCCCAAGTATCCGTCAAAGACAGGATGACATAGCCCATAAGATTCCTATATTTGCCACATTACTAAGACAAGCTCCAAATACCCTCATACTCAGCCTACAGTACAAACTTGAAATACCACCTAACTCTTTGCACTTATGAAGACTGAATAGTCTTCGAAAGCCACCATTTAAAAGCATGATCTCTGTCAATAGGAGCTTAATCAGCCACATTTTCCTTTTTGTGAAGAGCCCAGCAGCTACTGCAGCCTACTTCCATGGTTACCCAGGTTCTTGCCAGGCAGCCATGGATCTATTTATGTAGTGCTGCTCCCAGTTCTCATGAAGAATGAACAAAGGCAAAAGCCAAAATACACTGGTTCTAGCTATAAATATAACTTTTTGTAATGGGTGGCATAGTGGTGAAGAGCTACGGCTGCTAACCGAAAACTCGGCAGTTCAAATCCACCAGGTGCTCCCTGGAAATCGTATGGGGCAGTTCTACTCCGTCCTATAGCGTCACTATGAGTTGGAATCCACTTGACAGAAATGGGTTTGGTTTTTTTTGGTAATGGGTGGCAGGGAAGAGAAGATTGGGCTAGCTGATAGCAAACGGGTATTTCAACATTAAGATTCTAAAATGAAAAGACTGTTTGAGACTAGGGATGTACTTTATTTACACTTCAAATCTGAAAAAGGGAATATACTTTCATCTGGTTGTAAAAAACAAGTCTGGCAGCTGACAAACAGCTTTTTGCCTCAACTGACCTCTGTTCACTGGTGCACATCGCATGCTGCAATGAAGACACTGCTGCACAGAATGCTCTAAGTGTCAACAACACTACTTCAAAAAATTTCAGAACTCAGGCCTAAAATAAATATGTAATTTCAAAGCCAGAAAAAAATGCAGTGGCAACAACCTGACAAATATAATAGCTATCCTGATCATAGTAATATGCAAGATAAGAAAAATGCTTGCTTAAACCCCAAAGGGAAGCACTGTCAAAAAAAAATATTATCTTTTAAGTAACAACTTTTAAATGTAGTGAAATCTTGATTACTTGCATTGACAAAGACAAATCAATGGCACAAAAAATCCAACATACCTGGTAATTGAAAACTCATGCGCATTTGGTTTTGAAAGCAAGTATTTACCAAGACTATTTCCTACTGTGTGCCAGGCCTGGCGTTATTTAGGGTTAGGGGTCACAGAGGGTGAAGACACTTAAATGTGTTATTAAGAGCATAACTAGGACATGGTATTTGCACAGGATGTTTACAGCAGAATTTTAGTAATGATTAAAAAAAAACTGTAGGCAAATCAGATGTTCATCAGTGTATTATTCAAAGCTAAGTAAGCTGTGGTACATCTATATTATGAAATAATATCTAGTTATTAAAAGAATGCTTTTGATCTGTATCATCTGACTGATAGCAATATTCATGGTTTACTGCTAAGAAAGACAAATGACAGCAAAAAGTAAATAGAATAATTCCATTTTTGTAAAAATAAACAATACTCCCTCTTAAAAAAATCTTCTTTGTGTGTAAGTACCTTATATGAGTACTTACAAATATATACAAGTACTTACAAGTATATACAAATCATATGAGAATGGAAAAGCTATGGAAGCTGTGAAAACATAATTCAGGCTACTATTATTGGTTGTGACTAGAAGATGGGGTAAGTGGAAAACAAATACACAAATACACACACACACACACACACACACAAAGCAAAATCATAAAAAAATGCTCATGCTAGGACTTCCAGGCAACATGGTGCTATAGACAGGAGCACCACACCGTCCCTCCACAGCAAAGATCTGAAAAACTAAGTCAAAGAGAGACACACATCAATCCTGAAACCCTAAGGATCAAATGAAGAGATAAAGAACTCAGTCAAGCACAGAATGGAAAAAGAAACTGACCAAGAACAGAGAGCAAGGAGAGATACATGCAGAGGTCCCCTATAAGCTAACACAGCACAGATCCGCAGTTTTGGACTTCTATCACAGATCGGCAAGCAGGGGGTAAGAGAAAGCAGCTACATGGAGTTTCCAGCAGGAAACAGAACAACTGGTAACTAGCGATATATGCTTTCCCACCT
>NW_004443965.1:22556761-22557816 GCF_000243295.1 Trichechus manatus latirostris
AGAAAACAGAAAACACGCAGAGGATCATTGAAGAATTGCTGACAGAAAACTTCCCCAATATCATGAAAGATGAAAAGCTGACCATCCAAGAAGCTCAATGAACCCCATATAGGATAGACCCCAAAAGAAAATCACCAAGACATATCAATCAGACTCACTAAAACCAGAGACAAAGAATCCTGAGAGCAGCTCAAAAAAACACAAAAAGTCACCTACAGAGGAGAAACAATAAGAATAAGCTCGGATTATTTGGCAGAAACCATGCAGGCAAGAAGGCAATGATATGACATATACAAAACCTTGAGAGAAAAAAATTGCCACCCAAGAAAAATACATCCTGCAAAATCCTCGTTCAAATATGATAGTGAAATTAGATCATTTCCAGAAAAACAGAAATTAAGGGACTATGTAAAACCCAAAACAAACTTACAAGAATGATTAAAGGGAGTCCTTCAATCTGAGAACAAACAACAACAGACCACAGGTTGAATCTAGTACACAGAATTGTACCAGCCAGATACCAACCTAGGACATGAACTCTCAAGGACTATCTAAAACCAAAAGAAGTATAACAGGGAACCAGAGAGGTTAATCTGTAAATGACAACAGCATCAGAACAATAAAAGAGGGAATAAATGCTGTAGGTGTACAACCTTCTAATGGAAAGGAAGGCAAGGGAATACCAAGTAATAATAGGCTGCTTCAAACTTAGAAAGATAAAGGTAAACTTCAAGGTAACCACAAACAAAGTTAACATACCTACTCATCAAAATAAAGAAGAAAAACATAAAGTCTCAATAAAAACAAAACCTACAAAAACAAAAGAAAAGGAAAAAAAAATCCACAAACAAAAGGAATTCAGCATAGGAGAGTAAGAGGAACAAAGAAAACGTCAGCACCACAAAAAAAAGCACTACAAAATGACAGCAATAAACTCACATCTATCAATAATTACACTGACTGTAAATGGCCTAAATGAACCCATAAAGAGATGGAGAATGAAAGAATGGATTAAAAAAACAAGATCCATCAATATGCTGTCTACAAGAGACACA
>NW_004443965.1:22560971-22577559 GCF_000243295.1 Trichechus manatus latirostris
CTAGAGAAATAAGAGTCGTCACATGAATAGACATATGCACACTCATGCTCACTGCAGCCTTGTTCACAATACCAAAAAGATGGAAACAATCTAGATGCCCATCAACAGATGAATGGATAAACAAAGTATGGCACATACACACAACGGAGTATTATGCAACGATAAAAAACAATGACAAATCTGTGAAGCATCTCATAACATGGATGAAACTGGAGGACATTATGCTGAGTGAAATAAGTCAATCAGAAAAGGAAAAATATTGTATGAGACCGCTACTGTAAAAACTCCTGAAAAAGTTTACACACAAAAAGAAACAATCTTTGCTGGTTACAAGGGATGGGTGCAGTGGGGGTGGGGGACTAAATAGACAACAGATAAGTGGTAACTTTGGTGAATGGTGAAACAGTACACGATACTGGGGAAGCCAGCACAACTCGTACAAGGAAAGTTCATGGAAGCTCCACAGACACATCCAAACTCCCTGAGGGACTGAATAGCTGGGTGGAGGGCTGTGGGGACCATGGTCTCGGGGAACATCTAGCTCAATTGGCATAACACAGTTTATAAACACAATGTTCTACATTCTACCTTGGTGGGTAGCATCTGGGGTCTTAAAAGCCTGTAAGCAGCCATCTAAGATACTCCACTGGTCTCACCCCTTTGGGAGCAAGGGAGAATGAAGAGAACAGGATACAAGGAAAATATTAGTTCAAAGGACTAACGGACCATAGCTACCACGGCCTCCACCAGACTGAGTCCAGTACAGGTAGATGGTGCCTGGCTACAACCACTGACTTCTCTGACTGGGATCACAACAGAGGGTCCTGGACGGAGCTGGAGAAAGCTGCAGAACAAAATACTAACTCACAGAAAAAGACCAGACTTACTGGCCTGAAAGAGACTGGTGAAAACCCGAGAGTATGGCCCCCGGACACCCTTTTAACTCAGCGGTGAAGTCACTCTCGAGGTTCACTGTTCAGCTGGGGATTGGACAGCCTCATAAAACCAAACAAGAGTAATGAGGCACAGTAGTCCAGGGACAAGGACTAGAAGGCAGGAGGGGACAGGAAACTTGGTGATAGAGAACCCAAGGTTGAGAAGGAACAGTGTTGACATGTGGGGTTGTTAACCATTGTCACAGGGCAAGATGTGTACTGACTGTTTAATGAGAATCTATTTTTTTGTAAACCCTCATCTAAAGCACAAAAAAAGAGAATTATCTGTGTGTGATCAAACTGACAACAGCAACTCAAAAGGTTTGAAGGAAAGCCTAGGGGGCAGTGAGTTGAAGATAATGGTGATGGAATAATTTGGGAAAGGATAGTGAGAATAGCAGCACAACTGGAAGAATGTTATCAGTGTCACTGAATTGTACATGTAGAAATTTTTGAAATGGTATAGCTTTGGCTATGTATACTTTCACCAAAAAAAAAAAAAGTCCTCCAAGGTCGAGAAGCGAGAGTGTTGACATGTCGGGGGTTGTTAACCAATGTCATAAAACAATATGTGTACTGACTGTTTAATGAGAAACTATTTGTCCTGTAAACCTTCATCTAAAGTACAATAAAAAATTTAAAAAAAAAAAATGCTCATGCTATAAAGGCGAAATCTGTAGAACTCTGTATTACTCCCTCTCTCACTTCACTCAGGTTTCTTTCCAAATGTCGCATCCCCATAGACAGTGTTCTGGAACTTCCCATCTAAACAGTCACTGCACCTACATTCTGTCATATTCTAGCCCCCTACTTTGCTTTACAGTTTTTCATACTTCTACTAGATATTATATTAAATATTCATTTATTTATTTTCTGCTTCTCCCACTAGAATGTAAGCTCCATGAAGAGTGGGGAGGGGGCTTTGTGTTGTTTACTATGCATCCTCAGCACCTAAAATAGTCTCTGATTCACATATATCAGTTAATAAATATTTGTTGAGTAAATAAATAAAGGAATAAATGAATTACATCACATGTATAAAAACTAAAAATACACATGGGCAACGACAAGAAGACAAAACGGCAATTAAAGATACTGATTTGACTGGGTGATGGAATTTATAGCAACTTAAAGAAAAAGTGATTTTTAATAGGTCAAATTAGTTAAAATAAATTAAATTAGTTAAGCTCATGTATTTTGAAATGTTGAAAACAGTAAATCTTCAAATGGAGCAGAAGGAAGAGGGAAAAACAAGAAAAGTCTAGATCGACTAAATTATCTAAAATGTGTACACCTGAGCAAGGCTACAAAGAGAAAGCACAAACGAGAAAACAGCTTTTCCAAATACTGTACACTTTATATGTTGGGCACAATGGTACTGCTCTCTAAAATAGTCTTGGTTTGGTTTGTAAACCAATGTACAAGAAGCAAAAATATATTTAACCAGCAGATTTTGCTATTAAGCATACAGAGAGTTAAAGAACAGCAAATGATGTTGCAAAAAGCAAGCATTCATAGAATCCCAGCAGAAAAAGCATATTCCTGTCAGCTACCTTAACACCTAAAGCAAACCCAAAAAAACGTCCACACATATGTTTGAAGTACATGTACCAGAAATGCATACCGTTCTTCTCAAATTAGAATAGTTTATCATATATATTAGATGTTCTAATATAATTACAAAGACGAGGGGGAAAAGTTTCTATGTTCTTACACTCTTAATCTATTATGTTAAAATATATTTAACTCATTTTTATATTTAGGCTATACAATTTTAAATCAAATATAATTTTTTGCTCAGTAAGGATACACCCATTTTCACATATAAATGTGCAAATTCTAATGTTCAAATAAAGTCATCTGAGGGCATCCTGCTATGGTTAAAGCACAGGCTGTCCACAGAGACAAAGAACTGTGCAGAAACAATGGACACATTCTTAAACCCTTTGGTTCACCTATAAACAAAAGAAACAACTTTTTGTCCATTCTACTAAAAAATTAACACTTTAAAATGAAAATGATATAATTTCCTTCATGTAAGAGACAACTTGTTATCCAAGATTATTCTTGGACATCCGTTCAAAAAAAATTTTTTTAAATATTTTTAAAATAATGAGCCCATATTCTCAAAAAGTGAACTGTAGGTTTCTTGCAAAGAATATAATGTGATTATTTTCAATCCCATAAAAAACAAGCTTGCATTGTGTTCCTACAGTACTCATCTTCTATCTTGAGAGGCTCTTACGAAAAAAATCTATACAATAAAACTTTCTATAAATTCAAGAATTACTCTATTATTCCTGTTTAAATAGTAAAGATGAATAAACTGATTTTTAGGACCATATTACATTTTCTACAGATGGCTAAACACATATTTAGATATCAAATGTAGACATATTTAGTTAAAATCAATTAAACTGAGAAGTCCTTCCCTTCTGGCTGTCTATATTTTTCTTTAATCCTGGTCAGTGTAAGCCCTTATTACCAGTAATTTGCGACTACAATGCTGAGGAAAAATGCTAGCCTCACAATTTTTGTCATTTCTCCCTTCTCTTTCCCTGCAGGCTGCTACTGTTGATGGCCTTTATGGAAATATAAATTCAATCAGCAGCTGCAAATTTCATGAGACGTCCATCTTCATGCTGAATTTCTAACTGAGTGTCAAAACAATCTGTGGATTTCTCCCTGATGAAACACACATTGAATTGTAAATTTCTGCAATTTCTTGTGTTTGAATTTCAGCTGCAGCAAAATAGTGCTAGCCCAGATACATTGCCTATCAGGCTGAAACAAGTAATTTCCTCTTCTTACCCTTTCATGCCATTTTAAGAGTTAAATTTTTTTTTAAAGCCATGAACAAGAGTCCCCTCACATTAAACAGAATTAAATTTTTTTTACTATTATAAGAAAATGAAGAAATAAAAAACATCACTACATTTAATATGTTTTAAAAGAGTTCTTTTCCAAGAGACTTACTTGTTCTATTAGGTCCCGAGTTGTCTTATTTATTTTACTGCATTTGCTAGTGACTAATGTAGCCATAAGCTTGGATAAAATTAATATTTTCTACATGTGATGTCAAGATACATAATGCACATAAATGAAAGGCAGTCAAAAAATGATGACTAGTAATTTCAGATTTCATCAGACACAGTTTCATTAAATATTGCCAACAGTAAAAATATTAAAACAGCTAGAATAGGCATTCTTCTTAATACATACTTAAAACTGAGTTAATTTTCCACCAAAGAACCATTTTTAACAGAATAGCTAAACAGAATCACTTTAAAATAATGTACGGTTATGGAGTTTATATTGTGTTACAGCTAAATAAGCAAGAAGAGTACGTGTTTAAAAACATATCTTGAAACTCATTAAACGATTTGCATTCCAAGGTGGCAACTTCTTGTTCTTATAAACATCTTTCATTAATCTTATTAACAAAATAATTCATAGCCCTATTTAAAATTTCAACAAGTGACTTTAGTAAGCAAACCTTATAGATGGTTTGTAAAGAAAGCAATAAAATGACAATCAGTATTCATTCAACAAACATTTATTGAGCATCTCCTATGTGCCAGGTAATGTTCACCATACCATCGGGATACAGAGATGTGCAGAACACAGTCTTTTACCTCAAAGAAAGCAGTCTAGTTGAAAGAGTTGTTGTTGTTAGGTGCTGTTGAGTCACTTCTGACTCATAGCGACCCTATGTACAACAGAACAAAACACTGCCCAGTCCTGCGCCATCCTCACAATCGTTGTTATGCTTAAGCCCATTGTTGCAGCCACTGTGTTAATCCATCTTGTTGAGGGTCTTCCTCTTATTCCATAAACCTCTACTCTACCAAGCATGTTGTCCTTCTCCAGGGATCCCTCCTGATAACATATCCAAAGTATGTGAGACGAAGTCTCACCATCCTTGCTTCCAAGGAGCACTCTGGCTGTACTTCTTCCAAGACAGATTTGTTCATTCTTCTAGCAGTCTATGGTATATTCAATATTCTTTACCAACACCATAATTCAAAGGCATCAATTCTTCTTTGGTCTTCTTTATTCCTTGTCCAGCTTTCACATGCATATGAGGCAACTGAAAACACCACAGCTTGGTTAGGTGCACCTTAGTCCTTAAAGTGATATCTTTGCTTTTTAACAATTTAAAGAGATCTTTTGCAGCAGAATTGAGAGAGGTAAGAAAATCACGTATTAAAAGACAGTGAAATAAGTGCTGTAAACTGGTTCATTAAGGGAGGACATATTTAGGATAGCACAGAGGAGAGAGAGAACTAACTCAATGAGCAGTTAGGGAAGCTTTCAGAAAGTGCCATCATTTCTAAGGACACAGAGGAGTTAGCCAGGAGAGAAGTAGAAGGGAGACACATTCCAGGCAGAAGAGAGAATAGAAAACATGAAACTATGAAATAGCTTAATGCCTTTGAAAAATTGTTAGTAACTGGAGATTGAGAACAGGTCTGGTAAGGGGTGTGATAGAATAGGTAGGGAGAAATAAGATCATGAAGGGCTATCTATGCCATGTTAAAACATTTAAACATTATCCAGAAGGCAATGAGGGTCCTCTTAAGGATTTTAAGGAGAGGTGTAAAAATATGAACGATATAGCTCAACTGGATATAAAAGTTACAGTATAATGATTAAGGAAACAGACTCTTGGAGCCAGACTAGGTGCAAATCCAGCTCCGCCCCTTGCCAGCTACTTGATTTTGGGTAAGTTACTTAATTTCTACACGTCTCAATTGCTTCAGTGGTAAAACAGTGATGATAATACTATATACTGCAGGGTGAATATAAGAATTAAGTGTTTCATAAATATTTGAAGCTATTATTACTATTATTATCATTATTTTATAATTTTGTTGGGCCTATAGGTCTAATTCTAATAATATACACAAGTCCTAAAACAGGTAATCTAATTAAAAGCACCTAGAACCTTGTTTGGCAAACTAAGACTTCAACTTATTTTCACTCAAAAAACACTTACTGAATGCCTGTTACACACCAGATAAATGTTTAAAAAAAAAAACCACTGGAGGAAGGAAAAAGTTAAAATATCCTCAAAAGAGATTTTTTTTTAAAAGCTATTAATACAGAGAATCAATCAATATCCTTAAAATACAAGGACATTAAGTTCAATGAAATTTCATTACATTAAAAAAAATTCAGACACTTCTCATAACATAGTAGTCCAAGCTGGTATGTAGGAACTTCCCTCGTGATACAAACATATAGAAATGGTGGATAAAATACTTTAAAAATAAAATATAGCTAAAAATAAAAGAAAGGAGAATTCCTTAAGTGCTGGAAACAAACAGAAATCAAAGCCAGAGCCCTAAATTTGAACTGACACAGTAGCAGTCCATAATCAGATCCAGCTCTAGGCCCTAAGGGCTGGGGATTTGGAAGTACAGCTTTAAAACTTTCTGGTGGTGTGAGAAGGCGGACTTCGAACTGAGTATCTGCATAAAGCTCAGAGAAATCAAAGAGCTGTGCTACCTATGAAAGAGGAACTAGAAAAATTTCTGCCCCATAAACTCTTGAGAAAGAGCAAAGATGCTAGTCATTAGGTTGAGCCCTTGAATGAGAGAGGGCAAAAAAGTCACCAGAAAGAAATAAAAAACCCTAGAGAATTAACACATGTATATGCGGATTACAAATTTACACAATTGGACAATAGGAATAGCATAAATTTAAAAGTTACAGAATCTGGCTAGACCTTTGAAATCTTTAAGGACCCAGAACATAAATGTAAATAGTCCCTGTAGGAGTACTCACATACTACACTGAACTTCCACAGAATCCATAGAAGAAACAATCCCTATGGAAGATGAGCTCACAATAAAAAATTATGACTTGAAGAAATAAAACACTATGAGGATAAAGTCAGCTGGTGCAAAAAACATACAAATTAGCCTCCAAGTACTATAACTAGAAAAACCTGAAAGTGACTAAATAAGAATGCTTAGAATGATTACAGTTTTTTTTTTAAAAAAAAAAAAAAAAAGGAGAGAAATAAAATGAAAAAAGCTGGTCAGTATGAAAAAAAGAACTAAAATACGCTTAAAAGAATAAAAGAAAAACCCAATAAATAAATAAATAATCATGACTGACCTTGGACAAATCACTAACCTGTTAAACCTGTTAACTTTCATGTCCACGAAGTGAAAATAACCTGATCACAAGATTTGGGTAGGATTAGTCAGGATATGCTGAACAGGCAATTCATTGAGGCCAACAGAATATTTGGAGGAAAAAAGGGAAAACGATATAATAAAACTGGCACATTATTAATAAGATCAGATTTGCAAACTTTCCTTAAAGAGACAGAATGGTACACAGATTAAAAAAAAAAAAAGTTTGACAGTCGGAAACATTTAACAAAGCTATGAATAGGTCCATTAGAAAGAGTGCTCAGAGCTAGAACATAAGAGAGGGCATTAAAAAGCCCAAAGTCAGTGGTTCTCCAACACTGACTGGAGACAGATACTCTGACAAGGTACATAAATGTCGAGTCCACCTAAAGGATACATATTTTACTGTGAAGATAGAAGTAACAGGCTCTGAGTATCTGAAGCCCCTGAACATTAGGCATACAGCTAATATTTCTTGCTTTGATTTCATTCTCACTAAGCAATCTTCCGCTTGCTGACTTCCTGTGTAGATCTGCCCAGAGAGAAAAGAGGCCCTATTTAGGATAATGAGAAGATCTGGCCTGGATAACAGTTGCTTTTTCTCACTATAAATTAATAAACTGACCTTCAGATTTATAGATATCAGTCTTTTATGTGTTTAATCAATATGAATCAGACTCTGTAGATCTGATTAACTCTGGAATTGTGATGAAGTTGAGTTTCCTGATCTATAAAGCTAAGAGCTCCACTCTGAATTGGATAAAATTTACTGTATGTGGCCTCCAGGTACATAGCCAATCAACTGTCTTTCTGTTAGGACCCCTGTACCGCCTCTATCTTTTATGGGCTTTTAAAGCCATGAAAAGCATTTAACAAATTAAAGAATCATGTAAATTTAAGTTATTATTACCAACCATCACAATAAAATTAACCAGTAATTGTGGTAGATTGTAAAAATGGCCATCTATCCCCTTCCCTATATACATGTCCCTTTGCAATGTGGCATGGCCGCTCATCAAGAGGTGGAGTCTATTTCCCTATCTGTTGAATCTAGGCTGGTCTGTGACTTGCTTTGACCAACAGAACACAGTACAAATGATGCTGTGTCAGTTCCAAGCCTAGGTGCACACTTCTACTCATTCTCTTGGAACCCTACCCAGACTCCACGTGAAGCCTGGGCTAGCCTGCTGCAGGATGAGAGACCCCATAAAGCAAAGACAAGCCAATCTAGTAGAGGACATCCTAGCTCAGCCAGGAGGATGAACACCTTGTTGAGTAGAGACAAGCCACTCCAGCTGAGACCATCTTAGTCTAGCCAGCCATAGCTGACCTAGCACAGACACATGAGTGAGCCCAGATTGTCGACATGCAGAATAATGAGCTAAATAAATGGGTGTTATCTGAAGCCACTAAGTCTTAGGGAGGTATGTTAAGAAGCAAAAGCTAACTGATCACTAACAACAACATTTCAGACATTGGGAAGGGAGATTTAGGAACAGAGCTTTCCTGATGGTCTTCAAATCAAACCACATGGGCAGGAACCATAAACTCAGATGCTTACAGATGCATATATAGGTCAGGTAGGGACTATGACAAACTGGAGAATATTTGGTCAAATATTTAAAGATGGTAGCCACTCCCAGCTTCAGCCACTTAGAATATAGAACAGATTTTCCAGATTTTTAATAGAATATAGAACAGATATTCCAGATTTTTAAGAGACAGTAGGAATCTGGACATTTTCTGAAATATCCCAATTTTAAAATGTTGATAACTAATTTAAATCTTTTTACAAACAGGTTAACACTACATAGGCCAAACAGGACCGTGGGCTAAACATAGTCTGCAGGTTATTGTTAATTTGCCATTCTGACACATTTGCCTGTCCGGGAAAGCCAGCGTTACTGATCTGCCACTGATTCTCCCCTTAAGTGAAGTTATTGGACTGCTGGAGCGTGTCCACAAAACTTCAGATGAGCTATTAGCCCCTTCTGGGCTTCAGGAAGGAGCCCGGGTGGGGCAGTGGTTAAAAGCACTTGGCTGCTAACCACTATTTTTGTTCTTGGTCTCAGCATTAAGACAAGCACCCTCTTATCCATATATTCCTGAAGCACCCAAAAAACCAAACCAAACCCACTGCCCTCAAGTTGATTCCGACTCATAGTGACCCTATAGGACAGAGTAGAACTGCCCCATCAGGTTTCCAAGACTGTCATCTTTGCGGAAGCAGACTACCACGTCTTTCTCCCACAGAGCGGCTGGTGGGTTCCAACAAAGTTGGGGCTGGGGAAGCTTTAAATTTCAATGGTATTCTAGGTATTTCCCATGACCCCTCTTCCAAAGACCAGAGAATTTATAAATCCTTTCCCTACCGATGGGCCTTTTTAAAAAGTATCCATGGCCATGTGCCCATTGCTCAGGATTTTCCTAAGCTCCATGTTTCCTCCTATATTTCCAACTCTCTTGCTCTTATACTTGCCTCCTCCTTCTCTGGCCTACCCTTTTGGACTGATTAAATGGTGGGCTTGGCTTTTGATTTTTATTTCTCCAGACGATGCCATCATTCTTCATTAATCACAGCTGATTCCTCTCCCTTTCACCTGGTCCCAGCTCCCCAGTTCTCACTTGTCTGACAGAGAGACGGAAGTTAGATGGCATCCTCCTCTCCCCCCTTATCAGCACCACGGAGAACTTGACACTCCCTCTAATTCTGACTCTCTTGCTCAGAATGCAGGAGAATATTAACCTTAAAGTGGAATCACTGGTGGTTCAGTGGTAGAATTTTCACTTTTCCTGTGGGAGGACTGGGTTCAGGTCCCAGCCAATGCACCTGATGCACAGCCACCACCTATCTGTCAGTGGAGGCTTGCATGTTGCTATGATGCTGTACAGGTTTCAGCAGTGCTTCTGGACTAAGATGGACTAGGAAGAAAGGCCTGGTGATCTACTTCCAAAAATCAGCCAATGAAAACCCTATGGAACACAAGGGTCCAATCCACAACCAATCACAGGGATGGTGCAGGACCAGGCAGCATTTCATTCCATTGTGCATGGGGTCACCATGAGTTGGGGGCTGACTCAACAGCAGCTAACAACAATCCAGGATTCTCGTCCCAGAACTGCATTACTCACAAATTGAGCATTCTGCAGACAAAGAACAGGGAGTGATTCTTACAGGATATTGATGGAAGAGGAAGAAACTGATCTCATATAAGTTTTTTTAAGTCTAGCATTAATGTTTTTCAGAGTCCTGTGCTCTTGGAACCATTTAGGAAATGACATGCTTCTCTACTCCCTATGAGAAAAAAGAGCAAAATAAAACCTTTTACAAATATCTCAATATAGAAAAGCTCAATGCACCCCAAGTATCCTATGTTTCAAAAGCATTCATATGTAAGGAAAATTACAAAATAGCCTATAGTATAGTGTTATACACTGCTAGGTTCTCAGCCTTGTAAGGAATGAAACTGAGACTAACAAGAGTGGCCAGGCACTCAAGGGCTAGATAACCTAGATATATCAAGGGTGCAGTTAGACCTATAGGCTACCCAGACACAAGCAACTTATTAGTCCTTTAAAAAACAGGTAAAAGCCAAAATCACTCTTTACCTTTCCAACATAGCATTAACCCCTAAATTCAAACTGCCTTATTATATATCATCAAGATTCATAAGTCAGGTTCACATCTATTACCTAAAAGCTTCAACCACTTTAGGTGACACTCAGATATTAAAAAACAAAGCAGCATTTAAGATCCTCAGGCCTTGGGGAGGGAACTGTCCCACAGGCTCTTGCCATGACAGCAGGGGAAACCATGGTAACTGCCCAAGCATTTATCTCTACCCTTAAGAAAAACACCACTTCAAGACAGAACATATTAGTGTGATAGAAAGTAAAATGAGTCAAAAGAGAACAAAGCTTCAAATTCCTTCTTGACAGCATCCCATAGCTTTTCCCACCACACAATTATCTGCTACCAGTTTTCATGCTACTTGGCTGCCACCTACCAGAAATGCCATTATTATAATTTCAATATGCACAACCACAGCAATCATCCAACAAGATTTCTTTGAAATTAATCCTATCTCCCCCAATACATAGTTATTATGTAACTTCAGCCTTTTGCTTCTCCAATTTATATAGCATCCCACCCCCATCTCTGCTGCCTTTGGTCTTTTTCTACTTTTATTTAAAAAGGGCTCCTTACCAAATTCCAAAGGTTCATCATTTTTATCTCAATATAAAGAATTATTCAAAAATAAATATTATTAACAATGCATTTAATTATTAAAATATAATTTTAATATAATATAATATAATATAATTTAACCCTTCAGATTTTTAATCATTCTTTATATAGCGGTTTGGAAACTTATAGCACTGATTGCTATTCTGACATGCAGATTTTTTTGTGAAGTAATGTTGAAAGATTTCTGAGTGCTGGAAAAGGCACAGAAATATTTAAACAATCACCATATTTCTATGACTCTCCTCTTAAATAGGACCGTCTTAAACACAGAAATACAAGAAATGGATGCTAAACGTAGTAACACTTTTAAGTAATTAAAAATAGTATATCAGATAAGTAGATACTGGTTCAGTAACTCAGACAAAATTCTTTCTCTTCTACCATATTACATACTTTCAGAGTTAATAGAATTTCAAACCGAAGCACGAGTACTTCAAAGTCAGAAAATGTCCCAAAAGTCAACCTTGCTTGTGATGGTTCTTTCAATTTGGACTCAAGAAGTAATGAACAAGAAACTTGAGGAGAAACAAAGCATCTGCATTCTTATTTAATGCCTACATCAAGGGTAAGGAGCCCTGGTGGTGCAGTGGTTAAAGTGCCTGACTGCTCAACAAAAGGAGAGAAAGATGGGGCAGCGTGCTTCCACAGAGATTTACAGCCTTGGAAACCCTTTGGAGTCGATAAGAGTCGGAATCGACTCAATGGCAGTGGGTTTGGCTCTTTTGGTATATCGAGGGTACTGAATAAATATCAGACATATGCAAGAGATGTTCTCTTATCCCTGTAGATGCTTAGAATTTAACATTAACCTAAAACTTATAAAACCAAAGGTCTGTTACATGGTTAATTAACAGTAATAGAAAGTTTATCAGACTTGGTATTTCAACAATTGCAAATAAGATTGACAATTATGTCAAAAATTTTAAAAAGTAGCCTACAATCAAATTCAAGAATCTCCACTAGCAATTGTCCTAAGGTCAGTTGTATAAAATAGTTAGAATATTTATAAACATGTTTTGCACATGATCTATAGGTGTATTGCACAAATCTTACAGAAATGTCCCAGCATATTTTCCAATTTCTAGCTTTGTTTTCTTTATACTACTCCTTTGAATGCCGGTTTTACTCTCACCCATTCTAGGAATTCCTAACTCTACAAAAGGAAGATACATGCTAAACTTGTGAATAATCATGACCAAAGATATCTTGGCTAGCTCCCTGTTGACCCACAAGCAACAGTCCATAGAATACTTGACTATACAAGAACATTCAATGTCACATGATTCACCACAGTGAATTAAAAAAAAGAAAAAAAAAAACTAGCTTTATTCTGAATCTTCAAACATTTAGGCAGATGTCCAACAGAAAAGAATAACCAGTTAGAAATAAATCCATTAGCTTTAATTCAATCCAAGGATACGAGGCACAGAGCATTAAATCAACATGTCAACAAAGGGAAAACTTAAAATATCTTATTTTAAGAGAGTTGAAAGAAATCATTATAAAGGGAAAAATCTGTTTGTATGTATCTTTGAACAAAATACATTAAACAAAATTAAAATCCAAAAGAAACTACTATTCTTCCATAAATTAAGCGTTTGAAAAAAAAAAATCTAATTAAACTTGAGTATTTCAAATGAATAAAATTGCACTAACATATTTTTATGCATCAGCTATTTCCTGGGGGTGATTAAAATTAAAAAAAAGCTACTTTGCAAATTTCAATAATTTTTCTCAACTTCTCTGTTTGAATGTCTGCAACATTAACAATGATTTTTTGTGTGTTTGTTTGTTTATGTGGCTTAACAATTCCCCAATATGAAGATTTTTTTTGTTGTTACAAGGTAACTAAGTTGTTGGAGAGATTTGTAACTAAATTTGCCTTGCCATGATATTTATACAACTATACTTAAGACAGTTCAGGCAAGATACAAATTTAAAGCAAATTATTGTTATAATTTTTAAAACACTTAATTGAAAATATCAAAGTGAATCAGTAAGATTATAGGTGAAATTATTATGTAAGAAATAAATGTGACTTTTCAACTACTATGTCCCATTTCTTTATAAAATGTTTTCTATTACATCTGTCTGAAAGCTAAGATATTCATTCTACTTAGGAAGCACTAAAAATTCTATTAAATAAAAATGCTAAATTAAAATTATTTAGAAAGTAATTAAAAATGATTTCTTAAAGTAGAAAAATATATACGCAAATGTATTCTACAATAAGTCTATTCAGTGCAATGCTAATCCATTATTATTTGTGTCTACATTCAATAGCAAAGTCCTCGTATTAAACAGAATTTTGGAATTCAGAAAATCTTAATTATACAGTAATAGGAAAACATAAAGTACTAGACTACCAAAAGAGAAAAATATCTGAGAATAACTGTAACTATGTGAATTTACATATGCATATTAACTTAAACTAATCTGCTGAGAATTAGATTAACCAAATGATTTAGGCAGACTCTGTTAGGAAAGGACAACAAAATTCACTTAATTTTAGACATGTAGAACACAGTGAGTTTGAGAGGTTTGTGAGCTATCCAGATGGATATTATCAAGTAGGCAGTTGGATATGCTGATTTGAAGCTCAAGAGAGAGGTTTGGGTGAAAGATACGTTCTGGAAGTTATCATCATGTAAAGGAATTGAAACCATAGGAGTGGGTGAGCTGAAGAAAGAACTCTGAGGAATACTAAGATGTAAGAGCTGGCAGATATGAGGAACAGCTTCAGAAACCTGAAAAAGAATAGCCAGAAAAGTAAAATGAGAACTAGGGAGGAAAAGCATGATAGATGCTTTAATGAAGTTAATCAAGTTAGAGAGTAAAAAGTATCCATTGGATTTGGCAAGTTGGATGCCAGCAGTGATTTTACCAAGGGTAATTTCAGTAGATTAACGGAGCTAGACGCAAAATTACTGGGGTAGGTAAGTAAGTTGAGATCGGAGGCGTGGATACCTCATTTCTTTAAAAAAGTACTGAGCACCTATTTAATTTGCCAGGCACTGAGCTAGGGTATATACCGAGATGCCAGGTACTGTGGGAATATACTGATGAGCAAGGCAGTCCTCACAGCATTTGCAATCTTCTAGGGAAGACCAATCACGACTATATCAGTAGAAGATTTTAACTCCATGCAATAAAAATCTCTGCATAGTTTAACCAAAAAGAAAACCCTGGATAGCTCACAGAATTATTGGGAGGCTTAAAAAACAGGCTAGAAGCTATGTAGTGAGAGGAGGAACCATCTAAAATCATGCCACATAACCAGTCCAGTCAAGACCTCACTGCTGCCACCAGCAAGCAGAGATGCTACAGTTTGCATCACCTATCTCACTGGCACTGGGTAATAGGTGGGGCCTCCAGGCCAAATGCCACCACTGTTCCCAAAAGTCCTACCCAGCTATAACCACTGCCAGGAAGAATTCTCTGCTGCCCCCTTTTATTTGTATCACCAACTCTTAAACACAAAAAATTGGTCAGGTACTTCTCATTGGTTGAGTACAGACCACATGTCACACCCAGGCTACAAGGAAAGCTGGGGAAGTAAGTATACAGCTCTTCTACTGTGAGACGTGGGCTGTGCCTCCTAGTAAGACTCATAAAGTACAGAATTATATAAAACATAGGAAGAGGCTCAGATGAAGGGAAGCTATATCAGATAGTAAAAATATACAAGGAAGTAAGTAAATAACACTAGCTTAAACAAGATAGAAGTTTGTTTTTCTCTTACATAAAGGAAATCTGGAGGCCAAGAGTCCAGGGCTGATACAGTGGGGAATCTGCAGTCATAAGAGATCCAGCCTCCTTCTATCTAGCTGCTCTGCTGTCCTTAGATTGACCCAGGAAGGCTACTTAAGGTCCAGCCAAGCATATCTACATTCTAGGGAGCAGAAAGAAAAAGGGGAAGGGCAGAGAAAAGCATGCCCCTTCCCTTTAATGATACTTTAGAGAAATCACACTCAACTTAATCTCAATGCCCAAGACTTAATCATAGGGCCAAATCTAGCTGTGAGGAAAGAGGGGAATACAGACATTAGCTCCGCGGCAATGTGATCTGCCAAATATCAGAGTCCTTACCACTAAGAAAGAAGGGGGTGAGTGTATACTGAGAGGCAAACAGTATCATACAGGAGGTCCACAATGAAAAGCAACCACTACAATGACATATGTAATATCCTATATGTTCTCACAGTTCTTTTTGGTATTATTAAGAGTAGCGAAAAAAATACAAAAAAGAACTGTGAGAACATATAGCATAGGACTCTAACCTAGTCTATAAAGTAAAGAAGGCCTCTTTGGGGAAGATGTATCTCAATGAGAACTAAAGAATAAGTAGTTAGCTAGATGAAAAGGTTGGGAGTCAAAAGAGGAGAAGAGGAAGGGAAAGGCAATTAGAGGCAAAGGAAACATGTATAAAGACCTGACATCGAATGAGAACAGATACACACAGAAGGAACTGAAGAATGTCTAGTGGGCTGAAGGCTAGAGAGCAAGAAGAGTGGAGTGAGATAATGTTCATCAGGTAGGCAGGGACTGGATCCAGTGCAAGTCCTCTTAAATTCAGCAGTTTGGCTTAATCTCAAGGGTGGTACACAGTCACTGAATTAAAGCAACAAAGTGAAATAATCATATTTACAATTTAGAAACATTACTAAGGCCTGGATTAGAGGAAAAAAAAAGTTAGAGGCAGAAAATCAAGTCAAAGACAGCCGTACTTTAAGAGACAAGCGGTGGAGACCTAAACTAGGGTAGAGGTACTGAGGACAGAGAGAAGTGGAAGTATTCAAGAGCTATTTAGAAAGTGTAATTCACAGGCCTGGTTACTGAAGAGATGTTAGGAGTAAGGGAGAAAGAAGAGTCAAGTCTGACTCTCAGGTTTCTAACCTGGACATCGAGATGAGGGGTGGGCATCATTTACTAAGATAGGGAAGACTAGAGAAGAAGAGTTATTTTTTTGAGCGAAGGAATCCTTAGTTTCAGTTTTGACATGCTGAGTCTGAGGTCCCATGAAATATCTGCTTGAAGTTGTTCAGTAAGCTGTTGCCGTTACATGTCTGGAATCAGAACACAGGGGGAATGGATATAATATGTTTTAGAGCAGTCAGCACTTTAGAGCAATCAGTTCTGAAACCATGAGTGTGAATGCCATGGCTTGAACAGAGTGTACAGTAAGACTAGTAAATATTATGTAAGAGATGGGAAAATAAAAACTAGGAGACATGTCTTGCTTCTCCAAGATTCTGTTT
>NW_004443965.1:22584165-22594467 GCF_000243295.1 Trichechus manatus latirostris
CAGAGACTGTTACTAGTAGATTTGGAAGCTCTAGCAAGTCAAATGCTTTCCCCAAAATGATCAATGAATTTAAGGAAATAAGAAGTCATGTTTCTACTACAATTATTAACTAACTAGATGGTCACTCCACACTCCTATCTAGTATTCTCTGGACACATCCTAGGAATGATAAATTATGTACATTTTATAGCCATACAGGACTCAGTATTTCAGTGCCTGAGATGAGGTAACCTAGGGGCTTGACTGGGATATTTTGGGTTTGGCGCTATGGGTAACCCACTGTATCTCAGAAGTGCTTTAACTTCTTATTTATGAGTCTTTGATGTGAGACAGCTCTTTGCATGTTCTTCTCCATGACTGGTGGTACTTGATCATTCAGACCCTAAGTGTACCTCCTCAGGCACAATGTTACTCACCTGTAAAAGTGCCAGTTACTACACCAGGTGCTAGAGATTCAAACATGAATATGATACAATATCTGTATTCAAGAAGTACTCAGTCTAGTGGGCAAGACACTATGAATATTCATATTACTAACGAATATCCATTTTATTTTGTATTCCTAGCTTTCCAGAACAAACAAAAAAGTCTACCAGTATAATTCATTCTTCACTTCCATTTTGGACACCAAATTTTGTGCAAAACAAAAAGGTTCCTTTAAAAACATTAAAAGGTTAAAAGGGAAATCAGATCATGTTAATCCTCCTGCTTAAAATCTTCCAATAGCCTCCCAATACATTTAGAATAAAAATGAAACTCATTACCATGAGCAATGAGCCCTGCTTGATCTGGCCTCACATTATCTTTTATCTCATTTCATATCACTTCCTCCTTTGTTCACAAGCCTTCTTTCTGTTCCAGGAACAGAAAACCATTCCTGCCTTCAGGCCTTTTCTGACTATTTAATCAAAAACAAAATCCAGGTGTCTTCTGTCCCCTATCTTGATTATTACATATCCCAGTTTATTCTTGATAGCACTTATCACTATCTGATATTACATTGCTTATATATTTGAGTATTGTCTCTCTCCCTCTTCTCAAATGAGAATGCCATAACAGACCATGGACCTTTCGTGTCTTATTATCACAGTATCTCATAAAGTACACAAAAAGTATATATTTATTGTATCTTTCACATCCTCTAGCATATTGCTTTGTGTAAAATATGCTATCAATACATACTTGCTGAATACAATAATACTTTAGATTTCATACTGCAAATTCTTACGTATTGGAATAACAAATAAAAACAGTATGTGAGCATCTGTAAGTACAGAACCAATTAATGCTCTTGTTTTCTTCCTAGAATACTTTCCTAATACCACTTCCCTCCTTTTTCTATCTAACAAATTCTTACTTAGCTTTCAAGAATCACAGCTTGTTTTTGTTTTTAAGTCTTCCTCAGCACTGACAAAAACAGGCATTACAACTTCTGAACTCTCATAGCAATTTTTTTCTACTTTTATTATATGATTGATATTTCCCACGAGACTAAGGCAGGGACCTGGCTCCATCTCTTTTTTTTTTCTCTCCTTTTTTTCTCCCTTCTTTCCTTCCTTCTTCCTTTTTTCATTTTTTTCTTTCTATTTTAGGTCATTAAGGGGAGAGGTTGAAAATGTTTTTAAAACATAAAACATTTATAGCCCTGGAATTACAATAAACTGTAACCCTTTAAATGATACGAACATGTCTTAAATGCTATCTAGCATTTCCCCAAGAAAAACCGTCCACAAGGTTAGATCATGACAAATTAAAGCAAACCCAATGAAGCTGAGACATCAATAACAGTTTAATTGGATAATTTCTGAAATCATAAGATTCCAAAGACCTGAAATACTAATTTTAAATTTACTCAGCCTCCCAAAAAGTACTCAAAAGTATATATTTCCACGTTATTACAGCTAAAAAAAAGTCTAAGACAGATCTGGAATCCTTAGGTTCTAATGTTTAACACTCTCAAGGGTGCTCTTTTATTCCATTATATGATGTTCCAGTGGATTTCACAGTTTTTGAAATACTCCACATACTGAGTAGCCTACAGCTAGTATGGCAAGACTGCGTCTCATGTACTTTGGACAAGTTATCAGGAGGGACCAGTCCCTGGAGAAGGACAGCATGCTTGGTAGAGGGTCACCGAAAGAGAGAAAGACCCTCAATGAGATGGGCTGACACAGTGGCTGCAATGATGGGCTCAAATATAGCAATGATTGTGAGGATGGTCCAGGACCGGGCAGTGTTTCGTTCTGTTGTACACAGGGTTGCTATGAGTTGGAATCAAACTGATGGCACCTAACAATAACAGCAGTTGGTTATCCATTATATGAAAGACTTTTGTACCACAAGAAAACATTAATTTCAGTTTTAAAGTATTATCCTTTCTATTGGGTAGCAAAATATACAACAGAAATATAATACTCTAACTTAGTCATTGATCTGATTCATAGAAAATCATGTTTGCTATAGGAAGGTATACGAGACATGGGAAGGTCAAAGAGATACCTACAAGCCAACAGCATGAGAAAAGAAAAAAAAATCAAAACAATAAGGACACAAAAACTCAGCACACCTATGCAGGATAAATAACATAGGTGCAAATAACCCAATGTACTTCAAAGGGCTATGAAGGCACAAGTATTTTACAGGATAGAAAAGTGGTGGTTACTATTATATTATAAACCACTACATAATCTCTTGAAGAAGGTAAGAAAGAGTATAGGGTGTCAAAGATATTTATTAAAAGTATAAATTAAAAGTGTAGTGGAAACCCAGCCATCCAGAATAATTTTTTTTTGGGGGGGGGTCAGCATATTTAGTTTAGAGGTTTTAGTGTATTGCTATTGTATCTATTTTACAGAAGAGACTGTCACAAAAATGAGTTCTTATTTTACTCTGATTATGCTGCCCCAAGGATGTAACCATTCATTTGAGAGGCAGTATTGTTTTTTTAACACCCAATTTTTTTATCGGGCCCTTACATACAAAAGGCTCTTCTCCTTTTTTTGGGGTGGGAGCGGTGTTTAAGTTGTAAATAATACTTTTTTAGAAAATCTTTCTGCCGTTTCAGCAACAAAACTCATTTGAGGCAAAATTCTTAATTTTCTAAGTAAAGAGTTAAAAACTTTAGAGGTATATATTCCAAAAGCCTCCTTAGCCAGTTTTCTAAAGTACAGAATGATCAATAAAAATCAGCCTATAACTGTACTTTCCAAACGTCAATGGGAAAGAATCTGTGCATTCAACGGAATGCCAGATACTACTGGCAGACATTTACTCTTATAGAGAGAGAATGCTATGTTTGCATTGTTCTGTCAATAGCATGCTAACAAGTATATTTCCTATAGAGTCACTAATGGACAGAAAAAAATATATAATGAAGTGCTGAATAGTGGACAGCCATTCATGCTCTACTGGTCTACAGTTACTAGAAGGAAAAAAGAGTAAGTCCTATCGTCTTAGGCAGGTATAAAAAAGAACCCTCTCTTGTTAAAGCTCAAGAGAATCTGAAGAGGGATAAAAGAGAAAAAAGTCAGACAGATTATGCTGTCAATTTTAGTTGTCATAATGTGCTTCAGAGATAAAACATTCCTCTGAATGGCAATTGAACAGATGGAAATTTTCATTTTTGGTTAACTGGATGGAAGAATTGGACCAGTACCTAAAATGACATTGAAATGAAGCTCAAACCCCCTCCCACAAGAAGGAAACAGATGCATCACTCCAGATACAAAATAAATTATTGAACAGTGCATATATTATATTGGCATCATTGTAGCCAACTGTACATCTGCACAATGTTTTAGTCTCCTGGTGAGAGAACAGACATTTCTGAAAGGGAAAATAGGCAACTATTGAAGTGAATCACATAAGTATACCATTTGGGTAAGAAAAGCCAAAGCAACACTTCATCGAATTTGAAGTTATTCATGCTGAGAGGAAAAAAGACCCATAAATTATACTGATTTCAATGCCCTTGAACTTATATATGATTTAAATGTGGTATATTCTGAAAAATAAAGCCACATTTTCAGGATTTTATAAATCAGAATGAATTAAAAAAAAGACTACTCAAGACTCTAAAAAAGTTAAGACTGAGCACATTCTTTGCTTAATCTGACAGAGAAGTGAGTGATATATTAAACTAGAACTAGTTTATCTTAATAAACTAGGATTTACCTTATTTTAATAAGCCAGTATTAGAGAGCACTCACAAAATAGGTAACTAAAAAGAGAGCTCTTTGGTAATTTAAAGTTAATAAGTGATTCCATGAGTTTTAAACTAAGGAAACAGGGTTGAAGGGAACGCCTTTCTTCTCTTTTGTAAATTTCAAGTCTACTGGAATTCTACCTGTTTGGTATTTTCCAACTGCTTTCCTAGTCAACTCTTGCTCATTGCTGGAGCTGATCCATGTAGGTAGTTTATATAATCCTATACTTCCACTTCCAATCTTCCCATCAACCCTTTCCACTCTCTCTCCCAACTCATTACATCCTTAGTTCAGCTGGAGAGGAAATAAAAAGATCCAAAGACAGGTAAAACAAGCAGGGTTTGTTACTATGTTTTGTTTTTTTAAGATATAAGGTTGGTTAGCATTGGTCCAGCACACTGCTGTGTTACAAGATGAACCTATCAGAGTATCTGACCAGGGGATGTAAATAATGCCTCAGGATGACTAGTAGAATAAATCCTGAGGTTAGTACCTAAAAAAGAAAGGAGTAAAAGGAAAAATGTCTCCAATGTGCAAAGATCTTATAGTTAAATAATAGACATTTTGATTTCTTTTTACTTATTAAGTTACTAATCACAATGCAATGAGATTTTACTAAACATCTGAAGTGATAGAGTATTTTATCGGATATGATTTTCAATCAAACTGTATTTAATAAGGATTCTACCTTGAAGAACAACTGAATGTCTCACAAGACTACTAGAACAGCATTGTTAAGAAAAATATGTTCAGTGCAACCCTACAAAGTATTAATAGAGAGCAGATATCACATCTGCACAATGAATTAGAAGTCTGTATTGGTGCAATAGCTTCACAATGGTATTCCCTTTAGAAATACAAGCTGCACAGGGAAGTCATTCTTTCCATTTTCCCAATCATTTTTAAACACAGGCCAATGTGAAATAGGGAAAAGCTCATTAAAGATATAGAAAGACAAATACAACCTAACAGTACAACTATAAGGAGGTTGGGCCCATCTGGACTTATTAGACATAGAAAAGCCTTGAGAGGACTAGCTGGGAATGTGGGATAGGAGAAATAGTTAGAGGGTAATGGGGAAAGGGGAACTCTAGTTGGCTCCTTCCCTGAGGGGTTTCTGCCAAGGAAGGAGAGAATAAGAATAGAACCTTCAGGAATAGTATCATGTGGTGGCTGGATGCCCAAAGAGAGTCTGTTGCTAGAAAAAAGTCATGGTATAATATGCAAAGGATCCACAGAAGAATAAGAGAAAGTAGACCAGAAATCATATTTTGTCCCTCTGACACATTCTGATGCTCTCTCTTATTTAATCTTAAGCTGCTCCATGGTTTCCAGCCACTCTCTTCCTCACATTCTCATAGCAATACACATCTCTCATTGTCATTCAGTCATCACTGTTACATTAATATGATTGGAGATTTTATTTAATAGGTAACCTAAAACAAAAGATTTCACAAAACATGCTATGCATTGCTCTAAGCCCAGTTACTGATCATGGAACTAAGTAAGCTAATGGACCATCACCAAAGAGCATGGTCAAAATGTCTAATCCATAGGACAGGAAGGCAAGTAGGAGTCCCAGGTCTTACATGCAGGGAGAAAGAGGGCCAAAGGGCTATCCTGAAGGAAGCAGTGTGTTTTCATTTCAGGTTAAGCGCAGCTACTTTCATTTCATTGCAATTAAAGACAGAAATTTAAGATTCTTATTCTGACACCTGTATATTTTCTTATTAAATATAATGCCAACATGCCATTTGTTGAAACTAGACATGAAATCAGCTAATTTATGTAAATCATTTCTTACCATGGATATTACAGTTCAGAAAGTATTGAAAGAGAACCTTAGAATGAACAGTACACATAGAAATTCTGGCAAGTCTGATGGGAGGCCGTATTTACCTCTAAGTATAAAGCATCAAGCAGGGCAGAGAAAAGATGAAATACTATTAATGAAATATGCGGCAAATAAACATAAATCTACTCATCTTCTGTTGAAAAGAAGCACTAGATATTATAGCCCTTTTAATTCGTTTGTGCATCTTTTTGTTACACAGATGATTAGCACACTTTCAATGCTGACCAATTACATACTCTGCTAAGCACTGATCCTTCAACACTATGATTTTATTATACTCCTCAGCAATAATTTAATCATTTGATTTTTCTTCTAGCATGTTGTCTTCTAATATTTTTTATTTTTCCCATTAAAAATCATGCAAATTCTAGCAAAAAGAAACAAAATTCTCTCAATCTGGAATTCTAGACTTTGTTAGCGTTTCTGATTTGTAAAAGGCAAAAACAAAAAAGAAACAGAAACCACACCACGCAATAAAACAAAATGATAATGTAAGATATTTGATTTTTGGAGAACTTTCTTTAAATAGTTCTAGAATAAGGGACTCTGGCTCCACAGGAAACATATTCCAAAATATACTGTATTTGAAGACGTTGATTATAACTAGTTATATGCTTTTTAAAATTGAGGTGAAATTCACATAACATAAAATCAACCATTTTAAAGTGTACAATTCAGTGGCATTTACTACATTTCACAATATTCTGCAACCACTCCCTCTAGTTCCCAAACATTTTCATTACCCCCCACCAATACCCATACCAATTAAGCAATCACTCCCCATTTCCCCTTCTCTCCAGCCCCACACAATCTGCTTTCTGTCTGTATGGATTTACCTATTCTGGATATCTGGATATTAGTCTAAGCACTAGACTACTAACCCAAAGGTTGGCTGTTCAAACTCACCCACAGGCACCTTGGAAGAAAGGCATGGCGATCTGCTTCCAAAAGGTCACGGCCTTGAAAACCCTATGGAGTGCAGTTCTACTCTACAACACATGGGGTCACCAGGAGTTGTAATCGACTCAATGGGAACTGGTTTGTTTTTTTTTAATATATATATTTCATATAAATGGAATCATACAATATGTGACCTTTTGCATCTTTCACTTAGCACAATATTACCCAGGTTTACCCATGATGCAGCATGTAACAGTACTTTATTATTTTTTATGGCTGAATAATATTGCATTGTACACGTATAACACATTGTGTTTATCCATTCATCTGTTGATAGACATTTGGGTTATTTTCACCCTTTGGCTATTGTGAATAGTGCTACTATGAACAAGTATCTATTTGAATCCCTATTTTCAATTCTTTTTGGGTATATACCTAGGAGTAGAATTGTGGCTTATCTGTAATTTTATGTTTAACTTTTTGAGGAACCACCAAACCGTTTTCCACAGTGGCTGCATCATCGGACATTCCCACCAGCAATGGACAGGGGTTGCAACTTCTCCACATCCTTGCCAATATTTGTTATCTTCAGTTTTGTTTTTTTTATAATAGCCATTCTGGTGGGTGTGCACTGATATCTCACTGTAGTTTCAATATGCATTTCTCTAATGACTAAGGATGCTGACCATTATGTTCATGTGCTTACTAGCCATTTGTACTTTTTTTCTGAGAAATGTCTATTCAACTCCTATTCAAGAAATGCCTATTTAAGTATTAAACTCTTATCAGACACGATTTACGAATATTTTCTCCCATTTTGTAGGCTCTCCTTTTGTTTTCTTGACAAAGTCATCTGATGCACAAAAGCTTTTCATTTTAATGAAGTTCAGTTTATCTAGTTTTTCTTTTTTCTCATGCTTTTGGTGTCATACCTAAGAATCCACTGCCAAATCCAAGGTCATGAAGATTTATCCTCATGTTTTCTTCTAAGAGTTTTAAAGTTTTAGCTCTTATATTTAGGTGGTTGATCCATTTTGACTTAATTTTTGTATATGGTGTGAGGCAGGGGTCCAACAGCATTCTAGCTGTCCTAGCAACATTTGTTGAAGATACTGTTCTTTCCCCACTGAATAGTCTTGGGACCCTTATCAAAAATCAACTGGCTATAGATACGGGTTTATTTCTAGACTCTACATTCTATTCCATTAGTCTATATTTATCCTTTTAAACTCCATATTTTTCTAAGTGCTCAAAACATATGAGGTTAGACATGAAATGTTTAGTTTGATCAAAGGTTTCCCAATAGACTGGTGACATGCTTTTTCAATAGCAACCACATCTGTACCGTGAGTAGATCACTTTTGAAAGGTTTGCCCTTGTTGCCACTGATTTTAAGCACCCTCTTCCTGGGGCTGATGTGAGGAAAAGATTTTCAAAAATCAATTTCAGGCACTTTTCAGCATAAACTTGCATGGCACTGAGACAGCTCACCATCACTAGAAGAAGCGTGGAAAAAAAAAAAAGAGAGAAAGGTAACAGGAGAACATACCCAATTTCTACTCTCAGGAGATCTATGCTACTTGTTAGCAAAAGCTAATAAACTTAGGCCAAATCACCAAGAAGTCAGTTAACCACACAACTATTTAAAAAGAAAAAAAAAACAACACTGTGATTACTGAGTCGATTCCAACTCACAGTGACCCTACAGGACAAGTAGAACTGCCCCGTAGGGTTTCCAAGGAGTAGCTGGTGGATTCAAACTGCTGATCTTCTGGTTTGCTCTTAACTACTGTGCCACCAGGGCTTCCCACATACCTACAGTCATCTACAATTGTTACTAGTAACCTCAAAGCCACAAACATTCGGTTCAAGTAATATAATCTCTCTTCCTTCTAAGTCTTTTATGTAAAGATTTCATTTTAAGTTGTGCAAACGCTTGGTGTGTCTGCTGCAAGTGACACCTGTGTTCTTTTGATTTAGAAATTCGGGAAGTAGTACATGAAAACCGGCAAAGGAAAGAAGTAAAGCGGTAAAACAGTGCTTGACATTAGTTCCAAAGACGTTTTTTGAAGTGACTTGCAAGACTCCTTTCAAAGCAGTTTTAAGGAAGAAAAGTCTTAGGAATTATCTGTTTATATCCCAAAATTATGAAAAGTGTAAGAAATGATTTTTTTTTCCTTTTATACTTTATTCTCACTAATCATCCAAGTAGATGACATCATAACTTGGATAGCCCTGAACTACCACGCCCGTTAACTCTTCACTGTTATCAGCACTGAACACCATTAAGGGATTTATTTACAACTCACAATACAATGACATTAAGAGACAGGCAGAGGGTCATGAGTTTTAAGTAGTATGATCATGGAAATATTCTCATTTTTACTTTTAGGAAGAAGGTAAGTGCCTTCTTTACTGCCAAAGATGCTATTAGAATTAGATGCTGCTTGAAATTTACTCATGAGATATCAGAAGTCTGCTTCTTTCCCCACATCAGCCAGAGAAGCAGAACACTTAGGAGCAGCAGAAGAATAAAGATATTATCTGGCTGGAAGCTATCGGTCCTTACAAATACCTTAAACCACCAATATTAGGCACTGTGAGGATACCACTATTAAGCACAAGTTCTACCCCAGACCTCTCCTAGATTTAGTAATCCCACCTCCTTATATAGGAGGCCCTCTGGGTTCACAACTGAAGATCATTCAAAAATGACTGCAGCAGTGTATCAACAGGGAAATGCTAGAAATTCAAACTGGATTCACAAGAGGATGTGGAACAAGGATATCACTGCTCATATCAGATGGATCTTGGGTGAAAGCAAAGAATACCAGAAAGATGTTTACCTGTGTTTTACTGACTATGTAAAGGCATTCAACTGTATGGGTCATAATAAATTATGGATAACACTGAAAAACAGGCATTTCAGAACACTTAATTGTGTTCATGCAGAACCTGTACATAGACCAAGAGGCAGTCATTCAAACGCAACAAAGGGATACTGTGTGGTTTAAAATCAGGAAAGGTGTGTGTCAGGGTTGTATCCTTTTATCATACTTATTCAATCTATATACTGAGCAAATAATCCAAGAAGCTGGACTATATGAAGAAGAACACAGCATCAGGATTGGAGGAAGATGCGTTAACAATCTGTGATAAACAGATGACACAACCTTGCTCGCGGAAAGTGAAGAGGACTTGAAGCACTTACTGATGAAGATCAAAGACCACAACCTTCATTAAGGATTGTACCTCAACATAAAAAAAACAAAAATCCTCACAACTGGACCAATAAGCAACATCATGATAAACAGAGAAAAGACTGAAGTTGTCAAGGATTTC
>NW_004443965.1:22594877-22604251 GCF_000243295.1 Trichechus manatus latirostris
AAACACAATCCGTCTATATGCTGCCTACAAGAGACGCACCTTAGACTAAAAAAACACAAACAAATTAAAACTCAAAGGATGGAAAAAAATATATCAAACAAACAATAATCAAAAAAAGAGCAGTAGTGGCAATATTAATCTCTGACAAAATAGACTTTGAAGCAAGATCCACCAAAAAGGATAAGGAAGGACACTATATAATGATCAATACACCAGGAGGACATAACCATAATAAATATTTACACACCCAACAACAGGGCTCCAAAATACATAAAACAAACTCTAAGAACACTGAAAAGAGAAACAGACAGCTCCACAATAATAGTAGGAGACTTCAACACACCACTTTCGGTGAAGGACAGAATATCCAGAAAGAAGCTCCATAAAGACACGGAAGATCTAAATGCCATAATCAACCAACTTGAGCTCACAGACATATACCGAACACTCCACCCAACAGCAGCCAAGTATACTTTCTTTTCTAATGCACATGGAACATTCTCCAGAATAGACCACAAAGCAAGCCTTAACAGAATCCAAAACATCGAAATATTACAAAGTATCTTTTCTGACCATAAAGCCATAAAAGTGGAAATCAATAACAGAAAAAGCAAGGAAAAATAATCAAATACATGGAAACCGCACAACACTTTGCTCAAAAACTACTGCGTTATAGAAGAAATTAAGTACAGAATAAAGAAATTCACAGAATCAAATGAGAATGAAAACACATCCTACCAGAACTATTGGGACACAGCAAAAGCAGTGCTCCAAGGTCACTTTATAGCAATAAATGCACACATTCAAAAACAAGAAACAGCCAAAATCAAAACATTAACCATACAACTCAAACAAACAGAAAGAAAGTAGCAAAAGAAGCCCTTGGGCACCAGAAGAAAGCAAATAATAACAATTAGAGCAAAATTAAATGAAGTAGAGAACAGAAAAACAATTGAAAGAGTTAACAAGACCAAAAGCTGGTTCTCTGAAAAGATCAACAAAATTGATAAACCACTGGCCAAACTGACAAAAGAAAAACACGAGAGGAAGCAAGTAACCTGAATAAGAAATGAGATGAGCAATATCACAACAGACCAACTGAAATCAAAAGAATCATAACAGAAAACTATGAAAAATCATACTCCAACAAATTTGATAACTTAGAGGAGATGGACAAATTTCTAGAAACACACCACCTACATAAACTAACACAAACAGAGGTAGAACAACTAAATAAACCTATAACAAAAGAAGAGATTGAAGAGGTAATTTAAAAACTCCCAACAAAAAAAAAGCCCTGCCCCTGACGGCTTCACTGGAGAATTCTACCAAAGTTTCAGAGAAGAGTTAACCCCACTACTACTAAAGGTTTTTCAGAGCATAGAAAAGGATGGAATACTCCCAAACTCATTCTCTAAAGCCAGCATAATCCTGATACCAACACCAGGTAAAGTCACCACAAAAAAAGAAAATTACAGATCAATATCCCTCATGAACATAGGCACAAAAATCCTCAACAAAATTCTAGCCAATAGAATTCAATAATATATCAAAAAAATAATTCACCAAGAAATAAAACGACGCATTGCATTGGGAAAATCTGCTGCAAAAGACTTCTTCAAAGTGTTCAAAAGCAAAGATGTCACTTTGAGGATTAAGGTGCGCCTGACCCAAGCCATGATGTTTTCAATCGCCTCATACACGTGCAAAAGCTGGACAATGAATAAGGAAGACCAAAGAAGAATTGATGACTTTGAAGTATGGTCTTGGCAAAAAATACTAAATATACCATAGACTGCCAGAAGAAGAAACACATCTGTCTTGCAAGAAGTACAGCCAGAATGCTCCTTAGAAGCAAGGATGGCAAGACTTCATATCACGTACTTGAGATGTGTTATCAGGAGGGACCAGTCCCTGGAGAAGGACATCATGCTCGGTAAAGTAGAAGGTAAGAGAAAAATAGGAAGACCCTCAACAAGATGGACTGACACAGTGGTTGCAACAATGGGCTCAAGCATATAGCAAAGATGGTGAGGATGGCACAGGAAGGGAAAGTGTTTCGTTCTGTTGTACATGGGGTCGCTGTGAGTTGTAACCGACCTACTCTACGGAACCTATCAACAACAACAATCCTTAATGATTAAAGCAATCCAGACTAAAGTAAAATTACTGATAGCTTTACTCCTCCAGGAGCCCTGGTGGTGCAGTGGTTAAAAGCTCGGCTGCTAACCAAAAGGCTAGCAGTTTGAATCCACCAGCTGCTCCTCGGAAACCCTACGGGACAGTTCTACTCTGTCCTATAGAGTTGCTATGAGTCCGAATCAACTCGACAGCAACAGTTTTTTACTCCTCCAAAGGGATATTTTCATTTTAAAAGATTATCTTATTAAACTACATTAATATCTAGTGAGGAGTCTGCTCTGCGGAAAATACTTTTGAGACCCTCTATGCTCCTTACCCATCTAGGGTAACATACCATTATTTCCACTCAGTAATTAAAAGCTATGGCTGCTAACCAAAAGGTCAGCAGTTCAAATCTACCAGTCACTCCTTGGAAACCCTATGGGGCAGTCTAATTTGTCCTGCAGGGTCGCTATGAGTCAGAATAGAGTCGACAGCAACGGGTTTTTAATTGATATGCTAGGGTTCTGAAATACTGTATATAGAATCTACATTAATAACATGTAGCCTGAAAGCCTACAATGCCACTTCCTCTACTATGGTAAGTGGCTTTACACTTGGTAGTAGACTGAAAATATGAGTCGGCACAGTGTCCCCAAAAACTATAAATTTTAAATCATAGATCTCTGAATACAGTGGGTCTCCTACACTGAAAAATCTCAACAATAAATTATCTAGCTAAGAAAAATGAAGGGACCTATGAAGGTTTGGTAAGGAATTTTACAGTTAGGTCATGCTATGGAAAAAAAAGCAAAAGAAAGATATCATCGGCTGTGTAGAATGCTACTAGGAGAGAAAAGCGGGCTATTAGCAGAGAGAAAGAATGATCACAGAGATCAGGCTTAAGTCACAATACCTTTTACTTTGGAGGAGCACATTACTCAAACCTTTACAAAATTTCTATGATGGACTCATTAATAGCCAAGGCTTTGTTAACCAAATCTCTTACGCCAACATTCATGCCTATTTATAGAATAAAATATATTTTCACCAAGTTATGAGCAAATAAAATTTTACAACCTTATTCCACATATTTATTAAACAAAAGGAACATTTTTTTAAAGGTTATCAAGCTACTATAGTTCCAAAACAGCAATAATTTCCTATTGCTGAAACAATTTATTTAGTGTTTTCACACATCTTGTAATTTTCAGAAAACAGACATCATATAAAAACAATCCTCCACAATAATATATTTCTGGAAAAAAAAGAAAATGATCATTTTCTTTTTCTTTCAGTATCAGTTTCTTAAGGGACATAAAATGTTAACAATTACAATTGCCCTTGCCCTTATTAAAATTAAAGATCTAGATTTGTTGGTTTATTTACTCATTCAGTTGGCCCAAAATCTTCCTGAACATGTTAGCAGTTACACAATTTAAGGAATAGCTACAAGTTTAATTCAGCTGGCTCTAAACCTGACCTAAACTCATTTCTAAGACTCCTAGATTTTAAAAGTTTGACTATTTTCTACCCACCCTCAAAAGAATACACCACTGGTGTCATTTATCAGCTAAGAGGTACATTAAGCACTCGGTTGCCAATAATTTAGCAGGACACTTGGCAGGTGGCCAGAGAACCAGAATTTAGAAGGATAAGCCTTTCTCATTTGCAGGTAGTTATTTTAAACATGTAAAAAAATTTGTTCCACTACTAGCAAAAGATCTCTTTAAAGTATTGAAAAACAAAGATACCACCTTGAAGACTAAGGTGCACCTGACCCAAGCCATGGTGTTTTTAATCGTCTCATATTCACCTGAAAGCTGGACAATGAATAAGGAAGACCAAAGAAGAATTGACGCCTTTGAATTATGGTGTTGGCAAAGAATATTAAATATAACTATGGACTGCCAGAAGAACAAACAAATCTGTCTTGGAAGAAGTACAGCCAGAATGCTCTTTAGAAGCAAGGATGGTGAGACTTCGTCTCACATACTTTGGACATGTTATCAGGAGGGACCAGTCCCTGGAGAAGGACATCAAGTTTGGTAAAGCAGAAGTTCAGCGAAAAAGAGTAAGACCCTCAAGGAGATGGACTGACACAGTGGCTGCAACAGTGGGCTCAAGCACACCAAGATGGCACAGAACTGGCAGTGTTTTGTTCTACTGTACATTGGGTTGCTATGAGTCAGGAGTGACTTGACGGCACCTAACAACAACAACAACGCTAGCATATAGTTAAAGAATATAAGGGGGTAGGGAATACACGCACAAAAAAGAGAAGAATGGAAAAGGAGATCCTGAAAATATTTAATTTTCCAATGGGTGGATAAGGGTGGTTATTAAAATAATTCTAGAAAGAAAAAATAAAATTTTATTAGTTGTAAATAATTGCGCTTAGTTCTAAGTTTTTAACTGAACTGAAATCTAATGTCATGTCAAGATATTACCAAGACTTATCTTCCAGTTTATGAATCAAAGCTAAATTATCCAAACAGAGTTCAATTAAGTTTGTTAACTCCAGTATTAGCAGCTTCTTCATCATGCCTAATTAGACAAACTGTTACTATATATAGATGACTAAGTTCTGACACTGGCTTTAATCTATCTTCCTTTCTTCTAGCTTACCCAATTGTTTTTCAGTATTTCCAATGTTTCAGTTATTTTCCTCATTTGGACATCCTGACTAAATGGAAACATCTTAGTGAAGTCATAAACAGTTAAAGGAATATTGCACAACTGGGTCAGACAGGCTTTTTTACGAGTTTCAAAAGGGACTGATTGGAAACTACACTGCAATCACCAAACCTTTGTGTTGATGAATATGTGCTACAGTTATAGCACAGTATTTGGGCTACTATTGTTGGTATGTGTCAATACTTCCACTATAAAACCTTGCTGCTTTCACAGTGTTGTGAACTAGCTATAAAGCTTGTTTTGGTTCTGATAAATAGAAGATCATTTCCAGATGAAAAACTGTAAATGTAGCAGATATGTGGTGAACTCATGTATGTATAAAGTATAAGAATGGTACTAAAGAAAGTTTCAATAGGTATAAAAGAAAAGCAAAGCTTTTATTGTGTGGTGCACGATAATACCAAGTAGTATACCTACAAAATCACTTTAAAGATCATTTTTGTTAAACTATATGGGAAAATACAGCATGAGTTCTTGGGATTTGGATCCAGTCACAATCTCTCTAGATCTCAGTTGTCTCATCTATATATAAATGAATACAAAGCCTCATCAAAAGGCTCTCTATTTACAATTTCTATCTCTCAGGAAATAATAGTGCCTTAAAGTTACACACACATACATATACAAAGAAAAATAAGGTTAAAAATTAAATGACTCAAAGATTTCTCTGTCTTTTTCAAGCTAATCATGTAGTTTCTGATGTAATGAAATCGGATTAAAAAATTTTTAATTCTAATTTTCTAATGAGAAAAAAATTTCACTAAGTTAGAAATAATTTTTAAATATAAAGGATGCTAGGTATTTTTAAAGTTTGCTCTAAGAAAAACCACAAATCCAAAGTTAATGCTCTCATGTGAAAAACTCAAAGATCAAGCAAGTGAATCTAAGATTCAGAGCAGGGAAATATCTATGTAAGAGCCATAAAGAAAAAAATAAGCTGTCTCTATTAAAAATGGCTTTAGAGGTGAGTGTGCTGTCTATTAGTGACCACCTGTCTTTGATACAGATAGATGGCTGAGTGATCAAGAGGAGTCTTGAGGGAGATAGTACTTTGGAAAATACAGAAAATACATGTGAGATGAATGGCTACTAATAACATGTTCCAAATATCATTTTTATTTTATTATTCCACAATTCACAGCATTAATAAAATAGAATTGCATGAGAAAGTCTGCTTAATAAAGGTACACTTCCTGCATCTGTATAAATTTTACCACAGATTTGAAGTATTTTGCACATGTTCTAGCTTTGACAGAAGTAAGCTGGGTTATTTCAAAATGTGCATAAATTAAAATATCTTACTTTTAAACATCTTCTAAATGCCTCATAATTTACTTTTGACCTTCAGTGACAATATTTACTAATCTCCAATTTTTGAGGAAAAGTATCTTCAATTTTAAAAATATCTATATTTTGATTATACTATATTTATTTTACAATTATGCTCATTAGCTGAGAAGTACTTTAAATATTCTGTTACAAACTAGATCACAGTATCTAAAGGAAAGTAGTTTGTGAAAATGGCATTGCTAAGAGCAACTTCTGTTGAAGGCTAGGAACAGTCACTAAATGTAGGTTCATTTCAAATGCAGAAAGGGAGAGCTCAAGAATAACATCTTAAAAACAAAAAGAAACTCAAATTTTAGTGGTAAAACAACAAAGGAATCTTTTAGGCTTAAAGTGAAACCATCTCAGGGGCTTTTATAGTCTCAAAGGGCCCACTTTTCTCTTTCCGTTCCCACTGTTTAAGAGAAGGAAGCAGCAGAAATACTGAAGGAAGGAAATAAGATAGGTAAGCCAAAGTCTACCCCCTTGGAGTTCACAGATATTCAGTACTATTAATTACATTCACAACACCATATCTACTATATGCTAGGTACTCTCATAAGTGCTGAGGACAGAAAGATTATAATACATGAACTGTAGCTTAAAAGAATCAGGAGAATATAGAGAGATGAATGAGTCTGAAAGATATACTTACTTTACAGTAAGAGAAGCTAAAAAAGCACATACACTCTAATCAAAGCTGGCTGAATTTGATATAGTTAAAATAAGCATAATAAGTAATAATAGAAACTGTATTAAGACAAAAATTTTCCATTAATAAAAAATGTTTTAAATTTATACATAGTGATTTAGTCTTTGAAAAGTTCTGTGTGTTTTACACACTGTTAGCATATTTACTTACTTAGGAGCAGACCCCTTTAACCACCAACCCCAAACAGAATATTATATGAAAACCCAATAAATACAATTACACCAAAGCTGAACAGTCCTTTCAAAACTGGGGCAGAGGCCAGAGATCAATCTGCTTTACCCAATATCATTTTGCTTATATCCCAAGGACTCCTAATTGAAAACAACTAACTTAAAAGTATTGCATCACTAATTATAATTTAACTCAACTAACTGCTCTTCTCAATGTTATCAATGACATCTGTGTTGCCAAATTTAATTCTCAAGTCTAAGTGCTCATCTTACTTGAACTATCAACAGCACTTGACAAAGTTATCTCTCCCTCCTCCTTGAAAGAAATTCTTTACTTGGCTTCCTAGGCACCTCACACTTCTAGAATTCTTCCTACTTCACAGGTCACTCCTTAGTCTCCGTACAGGAGCCCTGGTGGTGAAGTGGTTAAGCTCTCCTCTACTAACTAAAAGGTTGGTGTCTGAGCCTACCAGCTGCTCCACAGGAGAAAGATGCAACAGTCTGCTTCCTTAAAGATTTAGAGCCTTGGAAAACCTATGCGGCAGTTCTATTCTGTCCTATAGGATCACTATGAGTTGGAATCGACTCAGTGGCAACGTTTCTTTTTTTTCCCTTGTTAGTCTCCCTTGCAGATGGCTCCTCATATCCCTAACCACTTAATGCAAAGTACCCCAGCGTGCAGTTCTTAGTCCTCTTGCCTTGTCTATACTTACTCCCCAGGTGATCTCAGCCTCATCCAGTTCTATGGGTTTAAATATCATCTTATTGCACACACCGGGTTGCCATGAGTCAGAATCAACTCGATGGCAACTGGTAGTAATTACCAATAACTCACAAATTTATATTTCCAAATCAGACTTGTCTCCTAAATTCCAGGCTCATAGAGTCAGTAACTGCCTTCTGACTATTTCTTATTTAGATACCAAACAGCAATCTTAAATACAACCTAAAACTGAAGTCCTGATCCTACCTCCTCAAATCGCTTCTTCTGCAGCCTTTCCCATTTCAGTTGATACAATTCCATCCTCACAACTGCTTGAGTCAAAATTCTTAGACTCATTCTTAAATCCTCTCTTTCTCTCATCCCAACATCAATTATGTAAGGAATTCGGTTTACCATACCTTCAAAATAAAAACAGTAAGAGGGACCTCACCACCACCAAGAGCTGGGAGTGGCGTGCATCCTTTGGACCTGAGGTCTGCATTGAGAACATTCTAGACCCAGGAGACAGAGAGCTGTAGCACCGGAGAAGGCATGAGACAGCGAGAAGTGACAGCAAACATGGCAGAGAAACGGCAGCAGCAGAACCAGGAGACTGGCGTGAGATGGCGCGGTGGGCTTCCCAGCCCACTGAGCAAGGTGACTACAGTGGGTGAGCTGACCCACGAAGCATGAGAGCTGAGCACCTTTGTGTAGAGGCTTGCTGGCAGAATGGGGTGCCTCTGGGCACTTATCAGCAGAGCTAAAAGAGCTTTGTAACATGTGCCCGAGCAGGGCAGAGGCCAAGGCCAAGGGCCAAGAGAGGAGGTCTGTCCTGAGTGGGTGGAGAGGAGGCCTGCCCTGAGGGGGCAGAGGGGAGTCTGTCCTCAGGGGACCAGAAGGAGCCTCTCCTAAGGGGGTTAAGAGGAGCCCTGCACGGCCTGAAAGGAGCTGACAGCACTGAAGAACAAAGACTTTACCTACATGCTTCCTGATCCCGATCCCAAGTTGTAACCTGGTACTTCCCTAATAAGCCCTATAATCGGAAAAACACAAAAAATAAAACAGCAAACCAAGGTAATAGTGGCCATACAAATTGAAATCTCTCAACATAAAATCCTCCAAAATGTAAATCAGGCATACATACGTAACAAGAACAAGTAAAACTATGTAAAACTTACACCTTCAACATAACTAGAATGCAAAATTCAGATTATCTATAAATAGGAAAATAAACACAAACCCTGGAGAGCTTTCTTTCTCCTGCTATAACACTTCATGAAAAACAAGAACATTCCCAGAAAAACTTCTTCTTCGCAGGAAAGAGAAGAGGGACGCTAGAATCAGGCTCAAGGTTGACCTAAAATTACTACCAGAAAGAAAAACTCTAGCATTTGTGTGAAAAGTATTGAAAAAGAATCTCGGAAAACAAAGCACTTAATACAAGGAAGGCACTTAAAAGTGTGAGATTTGAGCTGGCAGGCTTCAGAAGTAATCACTTCTGAGAGAGGAAAAGGGAAAAGTAAAAAGGAAGGAAAAGGCATCCTTTGGAGACTGGGTGGTAAGGGGTAAAATATAAAGGGAAAAATGTAGGGTTATGCAAGGCAAGAGAGAACCCAACAACACACTCCTCCACCACCCATTACAC
>NW_004443965.1:22620511-22624612 GCF_000243295.1 Trichechus manatus latirostris
AAAAAAACAAACAAACCAGGTTGGAAAGGAAAAAATAGAACCATCTGTATCTGCAGTTGACATAATTACCTACATAGAATAGGATGTCCCAAGGAATCTATGAAAAAGTGACTAGAACTAATAAGTAACACAGGCTGCAGGATAGCAGGATACATGGTCAATATAGAAAAATAAACCATATTTCTACATACTAGCAACAAAAAACTAAAAATTATTTTTCTAAAGTATCAGTCACAATAATACTATAAGACATAAAACACTTTAGAATAAATGTTAACAAAATATGTGCATGATGTCTATGCTGAAAATCACAAATCACTGATGAAAGAAATCAAAGAACTAAGTAAAAAGTCTCCAAAAATTAACTCAAACTGATTTTCACATTAAATCCTGCGGTGCAGTTAATTACTTTCCTGTGTGGCCTTTCTGGCCCCACTCTTGTGACTCCCACCCAGGTGACGGGGTGGGGCTGTGCAAACAAGATAATCATGGCCCACCAAGGGGTCTGGTCAGTTTTGCCTTAAAAGAGAGCCAATTCCAGAGCAGAGAAGAGAGCTCACCACCACCAAAGGAGAGACTAGCAGCAGAGACCTGCAGGAGACAGCGCAGTGGGCTTCTTGGCCCATGGAGTGAGAAAGCAGAGTGCCTCTGGGCAGAGACTGAGGGCCAGGGAGAAGTCTACGCCTGACCCACAAATTTGGGACTTGATAGCCTCCACAACCGCATGAGCCATTTCCTTTAAATTGTTCGTGAGTTCTGTGAGACGTTACAATGAATTAGGGAACCCAAAGACAGGAAGGACAGTACCGAGGGGAGACAGCGTAGTTGATGTTAGAGATGATGAAGTGGTAAGTAGCTTGGAAAAGCTGGACATTTGAGACATCTTTAACTTCTACCTAATAGGAACCAGCTTTGTACAGATCCTTATAAGAGAAATTATTCGTTTAAATCTCATTCTCCTAAATGTGACATTATCTTGTTTCTCTCTCTTGAATAGCAAAGCAAAAGTATCTTCTGAATCTAGTCAGGTATTGTTATTCCCATTGTACACAGTAAGCTGGAGCCCATATGATCCAGCAATCACACTCAAGGAAAATGAAAATTTATGTTCACACAAAACCCATATGTGAATAGTTCTTGCAGCTCTCTTTATGATCACCAGAAATTGGAAGCAACCCAATTTCCTTCAATGGGTAAATGGACAAACTGTGATATACTCGTAAAATGGAATACTACTAGTAAGCAACAAAAAGGAATAAACTGCTGATCACCACTGCCGGTGAGTCGATTCAGACTCATGACGACCCTACAGGACAGAGCAGAACTGCCCCCACAGTTTCCAAGACTGTCAATCTTTCCGGAGGCAGACTGTCACCTCTTTCTCCTGTGGAGCAGCTGGTGGGTTCGAACTGCCAACCTTTCTGTTAGCAGCCAAGCACTTTAACCACTGCACCACTGAACTACTGACAAAACAATGTGAATGACTCTCAAAGGCATTATACTGAGTGGAAGAAGTCAGCATTGAAAGGTTATGTTTTCGACGATTCTATGTGTGAGGCATTCTCAGAAAGACAAAATTTAATGACAGAGAACAAATCAGTGGTTGCAGGGGAAGGGTGTGATTACTAAAGTTTAGCATGAGGAAGTCTTTTGGGCTGATAGACTGTTTTGTATCCTGCTTTTGGTGAATCTACATATGTGTTAATAGGGGTGTACACCAATAAAAGGCTCCCTGGGTGGTACAAATGATTTGTGCTTGACTACTAACTGAAAGGTTGACGATCTGAACCCACCCAGTAGTGCCATGGTAAGAAAGGCCTGGTGATCTGCTTCTGTAAAGATTACAGCCAAGAAAACGCTATGAAGCAGTTCTAATCTGTAACACATACAGTCGCCGTGAGTCAGAATCGAATCAACAGCAATGGGTCTGGTTTTGGGTACACAGGTAAAAAAGTACATTTTACTGTATTTTAGTTTAAAAATAAATTTTAAAAACCAATTTTCTAATAACAAAGAAAATCTAAAGGAAAAAAACCATGAGATGTTGTTGTTGTTGTTATGTGCATCAAGCTGGTTCCAACTCACAGCAACCCTACAGGAGAGAGTAAAACTGCCCCCATAGGGTTTCCAAGGAGCAGCTGGTGAATTCAAACTGCTGACCTTTTGGTTAGCAGTCCAGCTCTTAACCATTGTGCCACCAGGAGTCTACTGTGCAATTATTAGAATGGCTAAAGCTAAAAAGACTGACTATATTAAGTGTTGATGAGGATGTGGAACAACTGGAATGCTCGCTCATACACTTCTGGTGAAAATGTAAACTTGTACAATAACTCTGTCAGTTTCATAAAAAGTTAAATATACACTTACAATATGACACAACCATTGTGTTTCTAGATACACAAGAGAAATGGAAACATGTCTATACAAAGACTTGTACATGAATGTTCATAATTTGTTTGTGAAAACCCAAAACTGGAAACAACCCAAATGTCTATGAACAGGTTAATTATAAACAAATTGAAGTAAATACATATAATGGAATATTACTCGGCAACCAAAAGGGGTAAACTATTGGTACATACAAAAACACGGATGAATCTCAATTATGCTGAAACAGCCAGATTTAAAAAATACATGCTATATGCTTCCATTTATATAAAATTCTAGAAAATGCAGACTACAGTGTCAAAATCAGGTCAGCAGTAAGCAGAGAACAGCATTAAGGGTGGGGTTAGAAAAGGACACAAGAAAATTTTTTGTGGGTAATATATATGCTTAACATCTTGTGCTGATAGTTTCAAGGATGTATACATGTCAAAACTTACCAAATTGTACATTTTAAATATATGCAATTTTTGTATGTCAGTTATGCTGCAATAAAAATGTCAAAAAAGAGATTATAATTATTTAGGCAAATATTCATATAAATAGATGACTGAGAATACATAAAGATAAATATATTCATGTTATTGTAGGTTAGACATGATTTTGTTAATTTAAATCTTTCTTTAATGATACTGTGGAAACCCTGGTGGCATAGTGGTTAAAAGCTAAGGCTGCTAACCAAAAGGTCAGCAGTTCGAATCCACCAGGCACTTCTTGGAAACCCTGTGGGGCAGTTCCACTCTGTCCTATAGGGTCACTGTGAGTCAGAATCGACTTGATGGCAACAGGTTTTAACGATATTGTATTTTATTGAAATGAATGGTACGAAAAAGACTGATAAAAATATTTTTTTAATGGTCAAAAGACCTGAACAGGTATTTCATCAAAGATCTATGGATGGAGAATAAGCACATGAAAAGATGCTTATGATCCTCAGTCATTAGGAAAATGAAAATGAAAACGAGATATCAGTATAAAACTCACTGCCGTCAAGTCAATTCTGACTCATAACGACCCTAGGTATCACTATAAACCTACTAAAATGTCTGAAAATTAATAACAAAAAAAACCCTGACAATACAAGTGCAATGAGGACAGAACTTCCATGCACTGCTGGCAGGAATGCAAAATAGTATGGCCACTTTGGAAAACAGTTTGGTAGTTTCTTATAAAGTTAAACATAAATTTACCATATGAGCCAGCAATCTCACTTCTAGGTATTGGTTGTTATTGTTGTTGAGTCGGCTCCAACTCATGGCAACTCCATGTACAAAAATAAAACACTACCCAGTCCTCTGCATTCTTCAAGGAGCCCTGGTGGTGCAGTGGTTAAGTGCTTGTCTGCTAACCAAAAGATTAGCAGTTGGAACCCACCTGCTACTCCATGGGAATAACCTGGCAGTCTGCTTCCATAAAGATTAAAGCCTTGGAAACTTTATGGGGCAGTTCTACTCTGTCCTATAGGGTTGCTGAGTCTGAATTTACTAGTTGGCAACAGGTATGGGGGCCATCTTCACAACTGATGGCATCTTCAAGTCCATTGTTACCACTACCCTGTATTTTCAGTGTTTTCCAGTCTAGGGAGGAGCTCTGGTGGTGCAGCGGTTAAAACACTTGGCTGCTAACCAAAAGGTCGGCAGTTTGAACCCACTGGCTGCTCCTCAGGAAAAACCTGGCAGTCTGCTTCTGTGAAGATTACAGCCTTGGGGCAGTTCT
>NW_004443965.1:22624782-22644134 GCF_000243295.1 Trichechus manatus latirostris
ACCAAGCCTTTCATCCTAGTCTGTGTTAGTCTGAAAGCACCACTGAAACCTGTTCACCCTGGATGACCCACTGGTATTTGAAATATTGGTGGCATAGCTTCCAGCATCATAGCAACACACAAGCCACCACAGTCCAACAAACTGACAGATGGGTGGTGGCCTAGGTATTTACCCAAAAGAGATAAAAACTTATGTTTAAACAAAAACCTGTACAAGAATGTATATGATGGCTTTCCTCACAATCACCAAAAACAACCTAAATGTCCTTGAGCTGGTGAATGGATAAACAAACCACGGTCAACCCACACAATGGAACAAACCCATTGCCATGGAGTTGATTCTGACTCACAGTAACCCTAAAGGACAGAGTAGAACTGCCCCATAGGGTTTCCAAGGAGCGGCTGGTGGATTTGAACTGCCAACCTTTTGGTCAGCAGCCAAATGCTTAACCACTGCACACCAGGGTGCCAGGTTATGAGAATGTTATCGTACATATTATGAGATGTAATAAGCCAGACTCCAAAGGCTACATGCTGTATGATTCCATTTATATATTCTGGCAAAGACAAAACAATAGGGACAGAAAACAGACCAGTAGTTGGTTACCAACGGCTCAGGATGGGGTGAGGGAATCATTAATAATGGGCACCAGGGAATTTTGGGGTGATGGAACTGTTCCATATCTTGATTGTGGTGATAGTTACTTAACTCTATGCAGTCAAAAATCATAAAACTGTACACCAAAAAGGGTCACATGTAAATCATATTTCAATAAAAAAAATCAGTATGATGTTTTGTGTATTTTTTAGTTACTGATAACTTATGGAAAAGAAATATCTTTCCCTCTATTTGCAATGTGTCAAGAAATACTTAACCACCATGCTAGTTCTGCATGTTTTGTTTTTTTTTTAATTTAAGACATATTCCCTGCCTTGCCAGAGTATAAAAGCTCATTGGGTAAACAAGTCTAAGGTATTAAAGCAAGTTACAGAAAAATCCTAGGCAAAATAATCTGAGTGATAAATCATAGGATACAGTTTATATATGCTCTATGAGGAAGTCAGGAGTACTCCTTTTGTCAGGAATTACCGGAAATGGATGGAACACAATTATGGAAAGGGTTTAGTACTTCTCAATATTATTGCCATTATTATTACCTGTAACTTTAAAGGGAGAATATTGAGACTTGAGGGGTGCAAGTATTTTGCCCGGGATCCATCAACTATGAAACGAGATTCTAACCCAAGCGTTTCTGACCTCAAAGCATGAGATCTTCTTCACTGGGATGATGAAACAACACAGGAGAGGAATCCTATGGAGCAACACCGCTCTTAGAGCCATGTACTTTAAATTGAGTTCAACGCAGTCTTGGAATGCAAACGGGTGGGAAGAAAACATGGAGCCGTGTGGGGATGTCCTTTCCACACTCTTAGGGTGTATGGACCTACTTCTGATAGCAGGTTTTTTGTTTTTTTTAATTGTACTTTAGATGAAGGTTTACAGAGCAAATTAGTTTCTCGTTAAACAATACACGTATTGTTTTGTGACACTGGCTGCCAACCTCACAACATGTCAACACTCTCTCCTTCCCAACCTTGGGTTTCCCATTCCAGCCTTCCTGTCCCCTCCTGCCTTCTCGTCCTTGCCCCTGGGCTGGTGTGCCCATTTAGTCTCGTTCTGTTTTATGGGCTTGTAGCAGATTTTGGTTGTGAGGAAGGCGATTCACGGGAGCTACGGTGCCGCTAAGATGAACAAGAAAGAGGAAAGCTGAGGCACTGAACGTACACTCCCTCAATTATACGACTCAATCATGCGTCCCAAGAGAAGCACAGGAACAAAAAAAGCCACTTCTCTGCCCTCCCTAGCCACCTTTGCTCAAAGATGTCCGAGGATTTGTCCTCGTCTACGATGCCTAACGGCAAGCACTAAAACTGAAGGGTCCTATGCAGGCCTGCATTGCTGCGTTGGGAGGGAAGGCGCTGAGACGCAGGTACAGGGGGCAGACGCGAAGCCGGGCCGCACGCAACGTAACACTACTCAGCAAAAGGCGCCTAGAGCCAGGCTGGGGCGAAGCTCGGACTCCAGAGTAAAGACGACAGCGGGGGAATGAACTCTGCGTATCCCTCCAGGTAACGTAAGTCTCACACGTGGCTTTAGTTTACGAGACGCTCTCATTTTTCCCTCAGTACCACGCAACCGCTGCCCTAGGTCCAGTCTCACCTCTCCAGTTCTTGTACTCCGGGATATAGTAGTATTTGTTCCCGAACTGGTCGGTGCCCACGTGCTGCTTCACTTCCTTTGTCAGCACTCGCCATAAGGAACTAAACAGATGCTGAGACCAACCCATGCCGTCCACCCAACACCCTGCGCAAACCGCAGCGGGATCCACCGCTACCGTAGGAGGAGCGCCCCAGGCACCGACCCCGCCCCCCGGTAGACTAGCCCTTCCTCCATGCCCAGGCTCTTCAGTAACGGCGCTGGGTATTGGTCAGATGGATTCCTTGCTGGGCCAATGGAAGACTCAGCTGTTACAGCCCCTGAGTCCGAGTTCTGTCATGGCGGCGCCCGGTACTCAAGCCGGTGCGAGGAAACGGGATGCTTGGGTTTTTATCTGCGCGACAAGTCGGTTTGGACGACCCTCTTCTCCTCCGGCGAGCGGAGTCTACACGGAGGTAAAGAATACCTTACTTTTTTCTCCAACAGGCCACTTGGAGTCCGAACAAGTGGTCGTGTTAGCCTTGCTCCAAACTTACCCGCCCCATTATCACTTTCCTCCCACCAAGCTCGACTTTGTGTTCTGCTTCTGCTCTGTGATTTGTGAAAGGAGGTACTTTTTATATACAATTTAACAGCTTGTATGGGCATGGGAGGCATCCCTGGGTTAAGCGCTTAAACGTATAAACGCTCGCTACTAGCCGAGACTGGCGGTTTGAACCCACCTAGAGGCGCCTCAGTAGAGAGGCTTGGCGATCGGCTTCTGAAAGGTCACAGTCTTGAAAACCCTATGGAGTAGTCATCATGTTTTCTCCTGTAAAATTTGCACACATGAGGTCGCTGTGAGTGGGAATCTACTCGAGTGCACCCAGCAACAACAAGGTGGATGGGTGCAAAACGGACTTAGGTGAGGACACTATGAATCTAAACGAGGATACTTTTTCATTTTACTTTATTCCTTCTCCCTCATATTACGTCCCCCAAGAAAAAAACTGCCCTCTAGAGATTCATTCATCCATTCGGGCGACATACTTAGTGAGTTCTGTGTGCAGGCAGTATTTAGAGATAGAGCATAGGCCAGGAATTGAACAAAATTCAGCGTAACTAGAGAAGAGAGTTGGAGAGCGGAAGCTATTAACAAGAGAAGAGACTGAAAAAGTAGACAGGCTAGATGAGGAAGAGCCCTGTGTGTTTGGTTAAGAGGTATGCAGAGTAAAATAAGATGACAACTATTGCATTTTGCTGTATGCTTGGAGAATGAAGTTGAGAGCCAAGTTAGGTAACTGTTGGAATTGTAATTGTCCAGAAAAGAGTTGATGGACTTCTGGGCCAGGAAGATGGCGGTCGGAATGAAGAGAGTAGAGAGACATGAAAAATATTTAACAAATAGATCAACTGGCCATAAAAATTGATTGGATGTAGTGAATGATGAAAAAAGAATCAAGAATGATTCTCAGATACATGGCTTTGAAACAGGCGGAGCAAATTTTGCAAGAGGAAACATGATAACTTTAATTTTGTCCACATTGATTTTGAGGAACCTGTCAAGATAGTTGAAGAGTGGAGGACACGGGTACATAACATTAGTTTGGTGCTCAGGAGAAATTTAAACATCTTTAATATGCTACATGAAGTCATGAGGAGGAGATGAGATTATTCAGGCACTGTTGGTAGAGTAAGAAGAAAAGCTCTTCAATGACAAAAGCCTGAGAAACAAGAAACATCAACATTAAGGTTAGGCAGGAGAGTACAAGTGAACTGAAAAGGAGTAGCTAGGGGAATACTAATCATGTGAGGGGGCATCATTTGGGGACAAGGGGATGGCAGTGTAGTTGGAAGATTGGTTACATATAGAGGACTTGATCAAATAAGTATGTTAATAATGGAATCCATGTTTTTCACTGTTGGGAAAAGGGAAGTCAAGGAAGGGATGATGGACCTTTGCCTGTATACATGTTTGTATGATAGTTTTTTTGCTTGTCACAAGAAGCACATATTACTGTTGTCCTTTGAAAAATCATCAAATAGAAAATTCTTTTTAAGAAGAAATGACAATTTCAATGGAAAAATTATAGAAGTTATTTTCTGGTGAAAACATACAAGCTCAGAAATGGCAGAGCAGAATAGTGGTCTAGAGAAAGGACATCCAAGTTTAAATGTAGCTTAGCTGTGTAGCCTGGGGCAAATTCAGGAAATGCATTTTATAATACTACCTACCACTTGGATTACCAATTATTACACTTATTATTACCTCTTACTACAGTGTCAGCAAATAGTAGCCTCTCAATTAACATTAGGTGTTATTGGTATTTATTGATCAAGGTCAGACAGCTAATAAGTGTGACACTGGATATTTGAACATTAAACTATCTTCCAGAAGAAAAAAGGCCATGAGTATCTTTAAATTCGACACTTGATAATGCTAAAATTATTTCCAAAAACTTTATTTGTACTGCTACTATCAAACTGTGTGAAAACGTCAATTTGTACCTTTTCCAGCACTTCATTGTCATTGAAAAAAAATTTTTTAATTATGGTTATTTAACAGGCCAAAAATATCTCACTTAAATAAGAATCTTTTTGATCAGTAATGAGTTTTGACATTATTCTGGTTGTTATTCGTTGCCTTTGATTCGATTCCGACTCGTGGCGACCCCATGTGTGCAGAGTAGAACTACTTCATAGGGCTTTCAAGGCTTTGATCTTTCAGAAGCAGAAGGCAAGCCTGTCTCTGGATGGGCTTGAAGTACCAACCTTTCAGCTAGTAGTTGAGTGCTTAACTATTTATGCTATCTATTTACTCTTTATTCTGGTTAAATTAATGTAAATTCTAATAATATCCAACAGACTAAGACAAATTCTAATAATTAACATTCATTAGCACATTACTATATGCTAGACATTGTAATGAGCATTTTTTTATGTATTAACTCATTTAATCGTAGTAATATCCTGACCATGATAATGATAGTTGACAGCTCTGAAATATCAGAAATTCTATTTGTCTTAATTTGTGATAGTATTTGTTAATTGTTTGTACTTATAAGTATTTAGTTGATTTTATTTCAGTGTGCTCAATTGTTGAATTAAACATAATCATTTTTTATTTCCAAGTGTTCTTTAATTAAGAAACACTTCCTGGAATTAAAAAAAAAAAACTCAAATTCTGTAATTTAAGGTTTGTCCACTAGGTGTCATCAGTTAAGTTTAAGTGTTTCGTCAAAAGATAACCAGTGCATTTTCAGAATTTAACTTTCTGTTTGTGAAAGTTTCAGGCTCTAAATCTCTTCATAGAAACTTAATAAAATAGTATTTTGAATAAAATTTAAGAAAATGCTTCAGGGAAATTACTTGCTTTAAATTGTTAATACTGTTTATATTTTAAAAGTGTATACTTTAAAAATCTAACTAAATCTAAATGCCTTTAGATGTATAATGGAAGAAGATTTAAGAATTACTTGTGATTTTTGTACTATTTGTAATTTTGGTGAAATAAGGAAATTTTTTATGCTAAATTATTTTCTAGTTTTTTTTTCCCCGCTTTTAATTTTTATATTTTTCCTGAAGGGTTTTGGGATTGGAGTTAAACAAAGACAGAGATGTTGAAAGGATCCATGGCAGCGGAATTAATACTCTTGACATTGAACCTGTTGAAGGGAGATAGTAAGTTTTTTATATAATCATTTTTCTGTCTAACTGACATACGCAAAATCTTGCTTTTTCAGATTAATTGTATAGAAGTTTTGTAAAATTTAGTAAAAATTCAAAATTGTAGCCTTTTTAGTGTGGAATTATTAATTTCAAATAAATAATGTCAAACCTACAAAATATTGCCAAATAAAAGTATTTCCAACCTACTTTATTTTAAATATATTCATTGTTAAGTCCAGAAATATTGAACTTCTTTTGAATGCAGAGCTCTTTTAAGTGCTAGGGTATGTCTTTAGGTGCTCTTTTTTATTTTTAATATTTTATTGAGTTTTTGATGAAAGTTTGCACAGCAAGTTATGTTCCCATTTAACAATTTCTTTGCAGATTATTCACTGACATTAGTTACATTTATCACAATGTGTCACATTCCTGTCAATTGTGGTGTTTGTTCGATTTCCAGTACTCTAGTTGCCTGCCCCCTTATTTTCTCATCTTTGCTTTTGAGTAATTGTTGACCTTTTGGTCTCATACAGATGGTTTTTAAGTAGAACACCGATCTAATAGCCTTTATTTTGTGTGCCACCCTGCTGTTTCTCTAAAAGTTGATCTCAAGGAGTGGGGTTGGTTCTAGGTTTAAAGAGTGTGTCAGGACGATAATCTCAGGGAGTCCTCTGTTCTCTATTGTTCCAGTCTGTCTGGCTGTTTTGTTTTGTTTTGTTTTTTAATTTGAGTTCTGCTCTGCATTTTCCTCCCAGTCTATCCAGAACCATCTGTTGTGACCCCAGTCAGAACAATCGGTGGTGGTAACTGGGCACCATCTAGTTCTTTTTGTCTCGGGGTAAATGAGGTCGTGGCTCGTGTAGACTTGTTTCTTCTCTGAACTTTTGGTTACCTTCTTACTGTTTTGCTCCTGGCAAGTAGAGACCAGTAGTTGTGTCTTAGATGGCTGCTCACAAGCTTTAAAGACCCCAAAGGCTACTCACTTCTCTAGGATGCAGACCATGATTTTTGTGAACTATATTATGCCAATTGACTGAGTTGTCCCATGAGACTATGGTCCTGAGCTTTCAAACCCAGAAAACCAATCTTAGAAGGTGTTTGATTATGTCTGAAGCGTATCCGCATTTATGTCTTCAATGAATATATGTGCCTACACCTACAAATTTGTGTTTACATGTACCTATAGATACTTATCTTTGTTCTCACATATGTTACACCTGTCCTTACCTGTATACCAACATACCTGTACCAATCCATATGTTTTCAAACACTTATTTTTCCTTTGGTTGTGCTGTGCTCACTACATCCACATTGGGTGCCACTTTTCCTATCACTAAAGAAAACAAGCCTCTACGATACTTTCCCCTCCCTCCCTCCCTGGTAACTACCAGTGAACACTGGTCTCTATATGCTTGACTTATTTCATTTAGCATTATGCCCTTCAGGTCATCCATGTTATAATACATTTCATGGACCCATCATTGTTCTTTATGGTTGTATAGTGTTCCATTGTATATGTGTATCACAATTTGCTTATACATTCATCTGTTGATGGACACTTCAGTTGTGTCCATTTATTTGCTATTGTGAATAAAGCAGCAATGAACATAGGTATGCACATGTCTGTTCGTGTCATTATTTTTAGTTCTCTAGAGTATATACAGGAGCCCTGGTAGTGCAGCCGTTAAAGTGCTCAACTGCCAAGCAAAAGGTCAGCAGTTTGAACCCACCAGCCGCTCCGCGGGAGAAAGATGTAACAGCCTGCTTCTGTAAAGATTTACAGCTTTGGAAACCTTATTGGGCAGTTTTACTCTGTCCTATAGGATCACTATGAGTAACAATCAACTGGATGGCAGTGGGTTTTGTTTGGTTTAGTATATATACCTAGGAGTGGGATTGCTGGATCATAGGGTAGTTCTGTTTCTAGTTTTTTGAGAAAGTTCCATGCTGTTTTCCATAGTGGTTGTAGCATTGTACAGTCCCACAAGCGATGGATAAGGGTTCCAATCTCCCCATCTCCTCGCAAACATTTGTTGTTTGTTATCTGTGTTATTGTTTTAAATATGTGCCATTTTATCCAGGGTAAGATGATATCTCATTGTATTTTTGATTTGCTTCTCTCTAATGGCTAATGATCATGAACATCTTTTCATACATTTGTTGGCTGCTTGGATGTCCTCTTTGGTAAAGCTTCTGTTCGTGTCCTTTGCCCATTTTGTGATTTGGTTTGCCTTCTTATTGTTGACTTATTGCAGTTTTCTATAGATATTAGAGATTGGACCGTTATATTGGATAAGTCATTTCTGAAGATTTTTCCCAGTCTGTAGGTTGTCTATTTACTTTTTTAATAAAGTCTTTTGATGAGCATAAGTTTTTTATTTTTATGAGGTCCCATTTGTCTATTTTGTCTTCTTCTATTCATGTATTTGTTATATTTGTTATCCTATTTTTACAAAAGATTAGATCCCATATTTTTCTCTCTGTTTTCTTCTAGGAATTTTTTGGTTTTAGGTTTAACATTTAGGCCTTTGATCTATTTGGAGTTAATTTTCATGTATGGTGTGAGGTATGGGTTCTGTTTCATTTTTCTGCAGGTGGATATCGAGTTTTCCCAGCACCATTTATTAAAGAGACTATTTCTGCTCCACTGAATGAACTTTGACAAATCAGTTGTCTGTAGATGGCTGGGTTTAATTCTGGGTTCTCAGTTCTGTTCCACTGATGATATGTCTACGGTTGAACCAATGTCAGGCTGTTTTGATTACAGTAGCTGTATAGTATGTTTTGATAACGGGGAGTGTGAGGCCTCCTGCTTTGTTCTTTTTCTTCAATGTTGCTTTGGCTATTTGAGGTTTCTTTCCTTTCCATATGAAGTTGGCCATTAGTTTTTCCATTTCAGTAAAGAATGTTGTTGGAATTTGTGTCAGGATTGCATTGTATCTGTAGATCACTTTAGGTAGAATTGACATTTTCAATGTATTAAGTCTTCAAATCTGTGAGTATGGGACGTCTTTCCATTTTTGTAGGTCTCTTCTAGTCTCTTGTACTAGTGTTTCATAATTTTCATTGTATAAGTCTTTTATGTCCCTGGTTAGGTTAATTCCTAGATATTTTATCGATTTGGGGGCTGTTGCAAATGGTTTTGTTTTCTTGATTTCTTTGTTTACAGTACTCTTTGTTAGTGTAGAGGAACCCAACTGATTTTTATGAGTTGATCTTGTACCCTGCAACATTTTTAAATTCTTTTATTAGTTCCAGCAGTTTTCTTGTGGAATCTTTAGGGTCTTCTATGTATAGGATCATGTCATCTGCAAATAGAGATAATTTTGCTTCTTCCTTTTCACTTCGGATACCATTAATTCCTATTGCTCTGGCTAGGATTTCTAGTACAATGTTCAGTAGGAATGGTGATAATGGGCATCCTTGTCTTGTCCCTTCTCAAAGGAAAACCTCTTAGTCTTTCTCTGTTGAATATAATGACTGTTGGTTTTGCATTTAAGCCCTCAATTATGTTGAGAAATTTCCCTTCTAGTCTTATTTTGCTGAGAGTTTTTATCAGGAAAGGAAGATCCCTCCCTCCCCCAGTAATTTTTTTTTTTATTGTATTTTAGATGAAGGTTTACAGAACAAACTAGCTTGTCATTAAACAATTGGTACACATATCATTTTGTGACATTGGTTACTAACCCCACGACATGTCAACAGTCTCCTTTCTCGGCCTTGGGTTCCCTATTACCATCTTTCCTGTTCCTCCTGCCTTCTAGTGCTTGACTTCATTATTGAGCTAAAAGGGTGTCTGGGGGCCATACTCTCAGAGTTTCTCCAGTCTCTGTCAGGTCAGTAAGTCTGGTCTTTTTTGTGGGCTCAAATTTTGTTCTACATTTTTATCCAGCTGTGTCTAGATCCCTCTGTTGGGATCCCTGTCAGAGCAGTCAGTGGTGGTAGCTGGGCACCATCTAGTTGTGCTGGACTCAGTCTGGTGGAGGCTGTGGTAGTTGTAGTGAAAGGGAGTTGAATTTTATCGAATGCCTTTTCTGTATCACTTGACATGATCATATGGTTCTTTTCCTTTGTATGATTTGTGTGGTGAATTACATTGATTGATTTTCTCATGTTGAACCACCCTGATATGAATCATATTTGATCATGGTGTAAGTTTTTTTTTTTTTTTGATATGTTACTAAAGCCTGTTGGCTAGAATTTTTTTGAAGTTTTTCGCATCTATGTTCATAAGGGATATTGGTCTGTAATTTTCTTTTTTGGTATGTCTTTGCCTGGTTTATGTGTCAGGGTTATGCTGACTCCATAGAAAGAGTTCAGTAGTGTTCCTCCTCTTCTGTGTTTTTTAAAAGATTGAGTAGAAATGGTGTCAACTCTTCTCTGAATGTTTGGTAGAATTCGCCAGTGTAGCCATCTGTTCCTGGACTTTTTGTTCTTGTTGGAAGTTTTTTTATGACATCTTCAATCTGTTCTCTTGTAATGGTTCTGTTTAAATTTTCTACCTCTGTTTGTGTTAAGTTTGGATAGGTACTGTGTTTCTTGGAATTTGTCCATTTCATCTAGGTTTTCAAATTTGGTGGAGTACAGTTTTTCATAGTAAACAGTTACGATCTTCTTTATTTCTGTTGGATCGGTTGTAATGTCACCAATTTCATTTCTTAATTTGGGTATTTGCCTCTTCTGGTTTTTTTTCTTTTGTGAACCTAGCCAGTGGTTTGTCTCTATCAATGATTCTTTCAAAGAACCAACTTCTGGGTTTTTTTTTTATTCTTTCTATTGTTATTGTTTTCTATTTTGTTTATTTCTGCCCTGATCTTTATTATTTCCTTTTTTCTGGTAGTTTTTGCCTTCTTTTGCTCTTCTTTTCTATTTATTCAAGTTGTTGGTTTGTGTTAATGATTTTGGATCTTTCTTCTTTTTTAATGTAGGTATTTATTGCTATGAATTTCCCTCTGAGTACTGCTTTTTCCATGTCCCAAAGGTTTTGATATGTTTGTGTTTTCATTTTCCTTTGATTCTAGGAATTTTTATTCCACTTTTGTTTCTTTCTATGTCCCAATAGTTTTTTAGTAGTGTATTATTTAGTAAGGTTTTGATATGTTGTGTTTTCATTTTCATTTGATTCTAGCAATATTTTAATTTCACTTTTGATTTTTTCTAACCCAATAGTTTTTTAGTAAGGTATTATTTAGTTGCCATATATTTGGTTTTTTGCTTCCTTATTTTTTTCTGTTGTTGATTTCTAGGTTCATACTGTTACGATCAAAGAAGATGCTTTGTTTGATTTCAATCTTTTTAAATTTTTTCAGACTTTTTTGTGACCTAGCATATAGTCTATTCTGGAAAATGATGCATGTGCACTAGAGAAAATTGTGTATTGTTCTGATGCTGGGTGGAGTGATCTATATATGTCAGGTCCAGTTGGCTCATGGTTTTATTTAACTTCTCAGTGTCCTAGTGATCTTCTTTTTAGATATTCTGTCTGTAATTGAATGTGGTGTGTTCAAGTTCCCTACTATTATTGTGGAGTGGTCTGTTTCCCCTTTCATATTAGTCAGTATTTGTTTCATGTATCTTGGAGCATTGCGGTTAGGCACGTATATATTTATAATTTTTCTGTTTTCTTTCTGGATTGACTTTTTTATTATTATGTAATATTCTTTATCTCTTTAATAGATTTTGATTTAAAGTCTATTTTATCTGATATCAATATGGCCACCCCTGCTCTTTTTTGTTTACTGGTTGCATGGAATACTTTTCTCCATCCTTTTATTTTCAGTCTTTTTTTTTGAGCCCTGGTGGAACAGTGGTTAAGAATTTGGCTGCTAACCATAAGGTCGGCAGTTGGAATCCACCAGCTGCTCCTTGGAAACCCTATTGGGCAGTTCTATTCTGTCCTATAGAATCGCTATGAGTCAGAATCGACTCAACAGCACCGGGTTTAGTTTGGGTTTTTTTGTGTCCTTATGTCTAAAATGTGTTTCATGTAGATAGCAAAAGGATGGATCATGTTTCTGTATCCATTCTTCCAGTCTGCCTTTTGCATGGGGCATTTAGACCATTTACAGTTAAGGTTATTACTGAAAATGAAGTTATCTACCTCTCTCATTTTGCTATTTGTTTTTTGAGTGTTTCATATCTTATTTGTTTTTTTTAATTCTGATTTTGTTTGTATTTGACTGTTTTCTTGTGATGAGCTTTTTTTGCTTTCTTCCTTTTTTTCTCCAGAATGCTTTTTCTTGGTGATTTCTTAGTGGTTACCACATATATTACATTACACAACGTACAATTGCAACAACATTTAACATATGAACAACAGTTAACATACAACCTTAACATAATAAATATATTCTTAATATGATCCTCTTTCTGCCATTTCTGTTGGTGTGTCTCCATTAACATCAGTATACAACCTATATTTGATAAGTTTATTTTGTACTTATTTCTTACAAGCTTGATGTTGTATTGCTTGAGGGATGTAATTATTGAGTTTATACCCTGAAAATATCATATACTTGGTCCTTAATGATTGCTCGTGCTGTTGCCTTTTTAGAGATCTCTCTTTCTCTCTCTTGTTTTTTTATTTACTTATTTTATTCCCACATATAGTTACTAGTATTTATTTAATGCTCTTCCCTTTCCATTTGGAGTATTCCCTTGAGTAATACTTGCAAAGCTGGTCTGGTAGTAGCAAATTCCCAGAGCTTCTGTTTGTTTGGGAATGTCATGATTTCCTCTCATTTTTGAATGACAACTTTGCTGGGTAAAGAATTCTTGGTTGGCAACTGTTTTTGTTAAGTATTTTATATATGTTGCTCCATTGTTTTCTGACTTCTAGAGTTTCTGGGGAGAAATCTGCATTGATTCTTAGGAAAGACACTTTGTATGTTAATTGCATTTTTCTCTTGCTGCTTTCAGAATTCACTCCTTGTCTTTGGTTTTCAAGAATTTTATTAGGATATGGCATGGACTTCATCTTTTTGTGTTTCTTCTAATTGGGGTTTGTGTAGCTTCCTGTATTTGCAGGCTTGTTTCTCTGTTCAGGTCTGCGAAATTCTCTCTGATTGTCTCTTGGAAAAAAATTGTTCTGTGCTTTTATTGTTGTCCTGGTGCTCTGAGATTCCAATAATTCTAATTTTAGATTTCTTAATTGAATCCCATATTTCCATTTGTGTTTGTTCACTTCTCTTTGTTCACTTGTTTCTCTTGTGTCTTCATAAGTTCAGTTATTTTGTCTTCTAGTTCATGTATTCTATCTTCTATGTGTTCAACTCTGTTGTTAAGTGTCTTTTTCTAATCTGGTTGCTTTATTCTTCGGTTCCAGTAGTTCTCTTTGTTTTTGTTTGTTTATTTTGTTTTTTCAATTTCCTTGTTGAGTCTCACATTTTATTCCTCCATTTGTTTCCTGATCTCCGCTAGTTTGTTTTCTGTGTGTTTTTTGCTTTCTTTAAACATATTTAGCACCATAGTCTGAAAAATTATCATTTTTTTCTTTTAGGCTGGCCTCTTTAGGAGGAATTTTCTCTTCATGTTTTTCTTTCTACTGATCCTTGTGAATTTGTGTGTTTTACTTATTTTTGTTGGACTTGAGCCATTTGTTATTATTATTATACTTTAAATTTTGTATTCTGGTTTATGTGGGAAAATTTTCTGATTGGACAGCCTAGTGACACAGTGGCCAAGTGCCCGGCTGCTGACCAGAAAGCCCAAACCCACACCTACCAACCACTCCACAAAGACTCACAGCCCTGGAAACCCCACGGGGCGGCTCCACTCTGCCCCACAGGGTCACTATGAGTCAGAATCAACCCAGCAGCGGTGGGCTTGGTGTCTTCTCCTGAGAACTGCTAGGGGACATTCTATCTTTAGATTTTTTTTTTCAGTACTGATTCAGGAGTTCTGGGTGTTTTATCTCTAAAATTCAATACACATGTGTGGGCGGGGGGGTAGGTTTTAGCTGGTGGCAGACGCTGATGTACACAGTGGGGCTCGACTTCCCTGTGATGAAGATGGGGGTTCTCTATGTCTTTCCTTCATGGGCGCCCCTGCACAGGCTGTCCCATAGTGTCTCACTGTGGACAGGAAGCCAGCCGTTTCCCTCTGTGTTGCCCGTCCATCCAAAGTATTCCCCTTGCTTTGTTGCCCCTGCAGTTCCTCCTAGTCTTAGTGCCTGTCCATCTTGGGCCACAGTTAGAGTCAACAGTACTCTCTCAGAGTGCCACAGTCTCCCTTCACCCCCTCCCAATTGCTTAGCAAACTCCCACAGCCAATCAGGCTACAGCTACGTCAGATTAGCTCCCTTTCTGTGTTCCTTGTTTGGGTGTTACTCAGCCCCATCCCAAAATGGCTGCAATGAGCAAGTGCTCCAGATGTTAGCAGGTAGATTCTCCCAGCTTCTGTGCCATCCCCGCTCCTCCTTTCCCCTGCTTCTGGGCTCACTCCAACACTCCAACATCTCAGCTGCCATCCAGAGTCCTGAGATCTTAATCTGTGCTTGTTTTTATTCATTGTTCAATGATTAGTTGCTGGGGGAGTAAATGTGAGCATCCACTCACTTTACCATCTTTCTCTGCCCTCCTAGATGTTCTTTTTAAAACATAATTGCTACTCTTAAGGCATCTAATGGGAAAACAGATATAAAAAGCAGAGATATCATTTGGAGATTTAAGTGTGAAGGAAGCCAAACTTGTATTTGAGTTTCTCCAGGCTCTACCACTTACCGGTTGTGTTACTTGGGGCAATTTACCTAACATTTCTAATTCCCAGAGCCTTATCTAGACAGTGGGAAAAATACTACCTTCCTGACAAATTTGTTGTGAGGATTAATTGACATAATGCACATAAATGATCAGCACAGGACCTGGCACATCATAAATGGTTGCTACCCCTACGGCTACTGTTAATGAAAAGCAGCATCACATATACTTTTGCCCCTTTCATCCATTCTCCACGCAACAGCTGAAGTTTTTTTGAGAAATGCAAATCTGAAAATGTCATTCCCCTACTTAAAACTTGCCATGGCCCTACATTGCTTTTACAATAAAGTTCAAAATCCTTCATGTGGTCTATAATTAGACCAAGTGTAAAAGTAGGTAAAAAAATAAAAAAAGGCAGTTTGCCTGGGACAGTCCTGGTTTAGCCCCACTGCCTCAGTGTCATGTCATGTTTAGTATTTGCTCCCATATTTTTTATTTTATAATGAAGTTGTATAATTTTAATTTTTTACATTGAAATAAGCCAGGGTTGGCTTATTTCATGACCTGCTTCTGCATGGTCTTGTCTAGTAGTGTATAAGAAACATACGTAGTGAACAGAATTCTCACTTTAAGGCATGGTTAAATCTAAAAGATGGCCAGCGATAATTCTCTTCTCCTGACTTTTTCCAGGCCCAATATAACACCTCCCATTCAGCAATAGCTGTGGGGCACTCACTTATAAAATGTAAGCAGACATGAGGGATAGCTGATTGTTTTTTTTTGTTTTGGGTGCTGGTGGGAAAAGTATTAAATACTGCTACCCCACCAAACCCAGCCATTTGATGTAGTGGTCAGTTGTATGACCTGTGAAGTACATGAAGCCAGTTGGCAGAGTCAGTGAGAAATTATAGATTAGGTGTACATGAAATATGCTTTAAAAATACAAGCTAAGGAATCTTGTCATAAGAGAAAATCCTGAAGGCTCTTGGTACAGTTGTTTTACCATTTATCGCCTGGTAAAAGCTATAACTATTTCATTGTTTGTAACACTTTTAATTTGCATTTAATTCTTTTGGTAGCAAAAAGAAATATAAAAACAAAAATGTATGTTTAGTGGAAAATAAAAATTTGATTTTCTTCTTAAGAAAATTAACCCATGTATAACTTGCTCAAAATACTATTATATTTACCTTCCACCATGAGAACTATAATGATATCACTGAACTCAGAATGAAAAGCATAATATACAAATCTGGTAAAGAAGCACTTATTTGCAAAGTTAGTTGTTACTCTTAGGCTGCCCGAAAATTACAGTTCTATAAATGCATAAGGTGCATTTGTATAATCACTCTGTGAAACTTGAATATTCTTTTATATCTTCTAAATTAATTCGATTCTTCTTGATATCAAGTATTCGTATAGAAACATGAAGCCTTATCTTTTAATAAGTTGACTCTGATGAAAAAACAATAGCTTCACAAACAGTTAAAATGATGTCAGTTTTATACCAGTGTGAGCAGATACTTCAAATAGTAAGTCAGTTAATTTCAATAATGGTTCAATTTTTCTTGGAAGCCATTCTATCAAAGGTGAAATATCTAACATTATTGTAAATACCATTGTAAATCCAGTTAAAAAGTTTAATATTGGTAATAAAATTATTTGTTTTTACATTGGTAATACATATACAGTGGCATGGTAGAAACAGTATTCCACAGTTAAAATATAAAGCAGAAATATTTTTATAATTGATTGTAGTGTATAAGAAACTGTGTCCAAACACCCTGTAATACTTTATCAGTTAAATTTAAAGTAACTAAACAACAAAATTTTTGTAATGAAGCTGATGTTGAATTAAAAAAGAAAAAATCTCTGCATGGCGTTACTTGCTGCCCATCAATAAAGTTTTAGAATTATTTGAGCTTTTGAAAAACTACTTTTAAGTTAAAATAATTTTTCTACAAATTGGTATCAATTTAAAAAAAAAAAAAGGAGTCTATAATTAGTGCTACTCAGGCATGTCATTCATTCATGAACTCTTTGTAACTGATTCCCAACAAGATAAGGAGCTTATAGTAATGCAAATTTACTATGTCACTATGCATACAGTTTAGATGAGCTGAGATTGTTTTAAATTTTTTTTATTGTTGTATTTTAAATGAAGTTTACATTTCAAGTTAGTCTCCCATACAAAAATTTATACATACGTTGTTATGTGACCCTAATTGCTCTCCCCATACTGCAACATCACACTCCTCCTTTCTACCCCTGATTCCCCATGTCCGTTCAACCAGCTCCTAACCGTCTCTGCCTTCCCATCTCACCTCCGGACAGAAGCTGCCCGTTTAGTCTTTTGTATCTACTTGAGCTAAGAGGCACACTTTTCACGAGTATCACTTCATGTCCCACAGTCCAGTCCAATCCCTGTCTGAAGAGTTGGCCTCGGAAATTGTTTTCGTTCTGGGCTGATAGAGAATCCAGGGGCCATGCTTTCCAGGGTTCTTCCAGTCTCAGTCAGACCATTAAGTCTGGTCTTCTTACTAGAATTTAAATTCTGCACCCACCTTTCTCCTGCTTCATCAGGGACTCTCTGTTGTGTTCCCTGTCAGGGCGGTCATTGGTGGTAGCTGGGCACCGTCTAGTTCTTCTGGTCTCAGGCTGATGAAGTCTCTGGTTTATGTGGCCCTTTCTGTCTCTTTGGCTAATACTTTCCTTGTGTCTTTGGTGTTCTTCATTCTCCTTTACTCCAGGTGGTTGGGACCAATTGATGCATGTTAGATGGCCGCTTGCAAGCTTTTAGGACCCCAGATGCCATGAGCTGAGGTTTTTTTTTTGTAGCAAGACTTTCTCAGTGAAGAAGGATGTGAGTTTATTTCTGGCACAGGCTCCTTTTCTTGTCATGGACAGGCACTTTGAGTAGCACTGTTGTACATTTAATTATATTTTTTTCAAAATCAGATGGAAATTTTTAATCAAAGTTTCTAATGAATGAAATACCAAACCTTCAGTTTAGGGGTACATTCTGGGAAGATGACAATGGCAGCATAGTTTTTAAACTTCTTCAAATCTTCTATTAAAACAAAAAGAAACTAAAGATAGCAAAATCAAAAACCAGTGTATAACACTTGTAACAAAACTAGATAATGAGGTATCCTCACAAACCCCAAAATGGGGATGAATGGGAACAAATCACTGATAACACATTCCTTCTCTCACTTCCTAGAATGGGTCCTCACAGTTTTTACCACTGCCTGAATTGTTACTTTCCTGCCTGTCTGGCTAACTGCTATTCCTCCTTCAGATGCTATCTTAAATATTACAAACAAGGAAGCTTTACCTGAATCCTCAAACTGGAATAAAAATAGATTGATATAGCAGTGATCACAATTACAACAATTTGTGTGGGCATATATATTGGTGGCACAGTGGTTAAGAGCTCGGCTGCTAACCAAAAGGTCAGCAGTTCGAATCCACCAGCCGCTCCTTAGAAACCCTATGAGGCAGTTCTACTCTGTCCTATAGGGTCGCTATGAGTTGGAATCGACTCAACAGCAGCAGGTTTGGTTTTTTAGGGTATATACTATGTCTGTTTTCCCTAGTAGATTGTAAGACAGGGCCACGCCTGTCTTGTTCACAGTTACATCCACTCCTTTTAACAGAATGCCTAAAATATTATAGGTGCTCAGTTAAAGTTGAATGAATAAATAGGAATCTAACGTTCATTGGTCCTCTACTTCTTACTAGGCACTATAAAAGACACCACATAACTTTTATTTTCACATTAACTTTGTGATTTAGGTGAAAATGGTCTCCTTTTACAGTTGATGAAAGTTCAGACAGGTGAAGTAACTTACCCAGGGTCAGATAGCTGGTCGCAGTAATAGCTGGTCTGTATTATTTCATTTTCATTTATCACAATTACAATTAGGACGTTTAAAATCATTGTGTAACATTTTACCTTCTTAAGTAAGAAATATCTTTGCTGTCTTGTTTCAACCATCCTTTCTTTTTGGAATCACAAAGGTTAAATTTTAAACGATCACTGATTGAAGTTTGCTGTATTCATTTTTTCTAAAATTAGGAAATGTAGTTTATTGACATCTGTATTAATGAGGATTTACTCTGTATTTATGGACTTAATGGGCCTGGGTATTTGCAGACCAATAATTTTCAGGAATATGCAATCATCATAAATAAATGGGCTATATAAAATGTTAAATTAATGCCAACTCTTTTATTATCAGTATGTTATCAGGTGGTTCAGATGGTGTGATTGTACTTTATGACCTTGAAAACTCCAGCGGACAACCTTATTACACATGTAAAGCAGTGTGTTCCGTTGGCAGGTGTGTATTAAAAATGTAATTCATGAATTTGTAAACAGTTGAGTGGTTTTTATATCAAATGCAAAACATGAAAATAGCAGTAGTATGAATGGCTCAGACAGATTGTTGAAATTACATGTTTACATGGGTATCCCTTGATATTATCTTGAAAATAATAAATTTAGGTATAGCTGTTCTTAACATGTGACTTCCCCAGAACAACTTTGATATCAATTTTCAAAACATTTTATTTAAAGACTTGATTATGTCCTTTTTGTTCTGTATTTACATAGCACAACTCAGTAACTAATTACAGTTTTTAGTACCACTTAGTATAAGATTCATTTATGAGTCTTTTAGCTAGTAATAAACACTATCTAAATTAGATTTTCCAACTGATATTAATAAAAGAAAGATTAAGGGCTAGATGTAATAGTCCTCCCTCCCTCCCTCTCTCCGTCTCTCC
>NW_004443965.1:22644751-22654299 GCF_000243295.1 Trichechus manatus latirostris
AAACAATATCACAACCACTCTGTATTAAAGCTATTCCCAGAGCACTAGAATATATGCTTAAGTCCAAGGAATATTTGCAAGAAGGCTAATTGTTTCTTGGTTCTGGCACTTCACTTTGGAAATATAAATTTGGGATAGTTAATATCTCCGAGCCTCAGATTTTTTTGTCTTAAATTAAAAATAATTACAGTTGCCCTGCTATTCTTATAACGTTTCTGTGAGAATTAAGTGAGATACTGTCTTTTAAAAATCACTTTGAAAACTGTAAATGCACTGTGTGAATGGAAAGCATTATAGTTATGGAGAACCTTAGTACAAAACAAGGTGTCACCTCAAATACTCTGGAACTTGATTTCAAGAAGCTTAGGCCATTTTCACCCCCTTCCCCCCAAAAAAACAAAGAAACAAAACATTCTAAATTTTGAAGTGTAAAACAGTTCTCTTAATTAGTTTAATTCATTTTTATCTTATTTCATCCTAGCTAACATTTTAATGTTGTCTAAATTGTTATATAGCAAATAGTATTTTCATATGTTCCATAACATTTATTCTGTGGGAACTATGCTGTCTTAGTCATCTAGTGCTACTATAACAGAAGTACCACAAGTGGATGGTTTTAACGAAGAGAAGTTTATTTCCTCACAGTTAAAGTAGGCTAAAAGTCCAAATTCAGGGCGTCAGCTCCAGGGGAAGGCTTTTTCTCTCTGTCAGCCTTCTTCTCTTCGGTGTTCCACCAGACTAGGAGCTTCTCTGTGCAGGGACCCCAGTCCAAAGGACTCACTCTGCTCCCAGCACTGCTTTCTTGATGGTATGAGGTCCCCAATTCTCTGCTTGCTTCCCTTTTATCTCTTGTAAGGTAAAAGGTGGTGCAGGCCACACCCCAGGGAAACTCCCTTTACATTGGATCAGAGATGTGACCTGGGTGAGGCTGGTGTTACAATCCCACCCTAATCCTCTTTAACATAAAATCAAAATCACAAAATAGTGGCCAACCACCCAATTCTGGGAATCATGGCCCAGCCAAATTGATATACACATTTTTGGGGGGACATAATTCAAACCATGACTTTTTTTTTTTGTTGCATAAAGTCGAGGGTCACTATGAGTTGGAATCAACTCGATGGCAATGTATCAAAGTCAAGTAATTACTTAGTGTGCCAGCCTTTTCCTTTACCATGACTTTTTTCTTGGATTCAAACTCCATTTTTCAGAAGTGTAGTGAGCATATTTATAAAATGAGTTAAATCAGCATTTTTACATCTGAAGAGTTTATGATCTAATTTTTTTTAATCATTTCAATAAAAATTGTTATTAAGTTAATGTGCTTTAATTCAAACTATCTCCTGATACTTATTCTGGGTAAATTTACTTTATTTCTTCTTGAACACCGAAGATTACTTTCCTCTACCAAAATTCTTTTTAAATCTTTCTTCCTTTCTTCTGGACAACTAGGATACAGGCACGTGATCTAGATTTGGCCATTCATATCGTCCTCCCTGAGACTGCTGCTTATTCTTAATATAGTATCAGTTTTGAAATTCACGTAAGTCAGACCTAAATTTTGATTGCTGTTTTGTAGAAGCCATCCTGATGTTCACAAATACAGTGTGGAGACTGTGCAGTGGTATCCTCATGACACTGGCATGTTCACATCGAGCTCCTTTGATAAAACTCTCAAAATATGGGATACAAATACATTACAAGTAAGTACATTAAAACCTTTCCAAACTGCTCTATAGGATGAAGGAGAATTTAATCCTAAGCCATTTTAGTGTGATTATTTGCTAAGATGTCTTGAATGATACATGTGAAAGCAGTACAGGGGTTAAGGAGGGCTAGACTGCTTGAGTTCACATCCTGGCTCTGCTGCTGACTAGCTGTATTGACATTGGATAGGAGCCCAAACCTCTCTGTGTCTGTTTCCTCATTGGTAAATGAAGTATCAGAACAGTATCTAGCATATAATAAATGCTCAAAAAATTGCTATTATTGTATCTTCATTGTTTTAAAACTAGTATGGTCTAGCCCCTAGAGAAGGACATCATGCTTGGTAAAGTAGAGGGTCAGCAAAAAAGAGGAAGACCCTCAATGAGATAAATTGACACAGTGGCTGCAGCATTAGGCTCAAGCATGGTGCAGAACCCGGCAGTGCTTCATTTTGTTGTACATAGGGTTGCTATGAGTCGGAGCCAAATCAACGGCACCTAACAACAACAACATGGTCCAGTGATATAATGAAGAAAATTGGATTTATCTCCTATCAACCGAAAAACTTAAAGGAAAAGAAGGTTTTTAGTATAACTTAGTAAAGGTAGATAGTGGATAGTAGGGTGCAATGGTTAAGTGCCTGGCTGCTAACTGAAAGGTTGGCAGTTCAATGCCACCCAGTGTCTCCACAGGAGAAAGACACGTCTGTCTGCTTCTGTAAAGATTATAGCCTAGAAAACCCTATGGGGCAGTTCTACTCTGTCACATAGGGTCGCTGTAAGTTGAAATCAGTTCAGTGGCACCTAACAAAAACAAGGTCAAATTTATATTTCTAGTGCCAATCTTTTCTCTTAGCTTTGATCCCAAGTACTCTACCTGTCTACAGAAAATGTCCACTTGAGCATGTCTTCTCCTCAAAGTTACATGTCCCAAAGTGAATATGAACACTCTTCATATCCATTTATTCATCAAATCTTAGCAGTTCTTTCAAACTCTCTTATATTTCTCTATTTTATTTCTTACCCTCACTGCACATCTAGACTACTGTTAAAAACTCCTGACTAGTTTTCCTGCCCAACTTTGCTTCCAACATTTTCTCAATAAGTTCTACCTCAGAATTTCACTATAAAACAGTTTCATTATGTCTCTACTTGACTCAAAGCTTCTGGTGATTCCCATCATCTACTTTTAGCCTGGCATTCTAATTCTTCATAACCTCACACCCTGCTTCCTCAAGTTTATTTTCTCTTTTCAACATAAATGATTTACTGCAGCTAAACTGATCCCCTTTTGCCTCTGATCATGTCTTTACTATTTTGTATTTCATGCCTTGACTGCCTTTCCCTATGCAGCTTTTCCCTTCTCTTAAGGTCACACCCCTTTTTGAAATTATATTGAACCAAGAATCAGGACACTAGAGTTCTAGTCCCATTCTGCTACTTATTAGATGTGTTACTTTAGGTAGGTCATTTGATTTATTAGCAAAGGTCTCTTCAGCTATGAAATTAAGGTGTCAGACTAGATAATGTCTAAGGTCCCTTCTAGTTCATTTGTATAGTCAGTGATTTCAGCTTCTGGAGTTCATATTAATCACCAATTTATTTGAATTTTTATAGCACTATTTTCTGTATTCTCATTTCAACACATTTTCTTATACTATCCTATAATTTCATTTCCATATCTATGTTTTGTCTGTTTTTCTGAATTGGAACTCCCCAAGACAAGAACTGTGTTTTATAACTACTAAGTCCAGTGCTATGTAGAGGAACTGCCAAACAAAGACATCCACTCCTCAGTTATTGACTATCTCACTATCCAACATTTTGCATTTACGACAATAGTATAAAATCTACTATCTATTTTTCATATTGACGGTGTACATCTGGCAATAACGAACACCAAAGTGCGAGGTAAGAGTAATGCAGGGTATGATGATTAATGTGTCAGCTTGGCTGGGCCATGATTCTCAGTTGTTTGACAGTTAGGCAATGATGTATTTTGACAGTTAGGCAATGATGTATTTTGACAGTTAGGTAATGATGTAGTCATCCTCCATTCTGTGATCTGATGTGGTCATCCTGCATTTTTGGAAAGTCCTGATTTTTACATAATGACCTAGTCTTTGGAACCTAACCATGTTGATAAGTGAGGAGTGGGTGTACTTTATGGATGACTAATGATCTATGTAAAAGACCACCTGTTTATAACTAATAAAATCATGAAATGTACATATGATTCTAATCTGAAAAATGTATGTAGTACTATGTAAGTAAATAAAAACTCAATGCACTTCAAGTAGTTTAAATAGATGTTTTTCTTTTTTGACAGTTCTGTATTGGAGGAAAAAGTAGGTTTATCACTTTGGATTTACTTTTATAATAATGTTTATTTGTTTAAAATACATATCATTGAAAATGGGAATTTATTAAGAATATATTTTAGGAACTAAAATGAATAAGTCATGAACTTCTGCTTCTGACTATGATAGAAAAGCTTGTAGCCAAACCAACACCTCCATTGAGAAAAACTAGATAAAATATAAACATCTGTTCGAGGGTTCTATAAAGTTGCCAAAGTATCTAGGACTTGAGAGGCCAGATCCTAAAGAAAAGGAAAGCTCAGAGAAGTGATTTCAACTTTCCACTCTTAGGCATATCCCCAAAAGAAATGAAAACATGTACATAAAAACTCATACATGAATGTTCATAGTAGATTATTCATAATAGCTAAAATGTAGAAACAACTCAAATGTCCATCAGCTGATAAACGAATAAATGAAAAATGTTACATCTATATAATGAAATATTATCCAGAAATAAAAAGAAAAGAAGTACTGATACATGCTTCAACATGGATGAACCTTGAAAATATTATGCTAAATGGCAGAGGCCAGTCACAAAATACCACATATTGTATGATTCCATCTATATAAAGTGTCCAGAATAGGCAAATCTATAGAGACAGAAATTAGACTATTGATTGCCTAGGACTGGGAGGGTTAGGAGAAAATGGGAAGTGACTGCTAATAGGTAAGGGGTTTCTTTTTGCATTGATGAAAATATTCTAGAATTGATTGTGATGATGGTTTCACAACTCTGTGAATACAAAAAACCTTTGGATTGTGTACTTTATATGGGGGGAATTGTATGATCTGTGAATTATATCTCAATAACACTATAATTTTTGAAAATCAAGGTTTCGAGTTTGGGCAGTTGGGTACATTATATTATTTGCTAAGATAAGGATAGAAGGCATTATGAGTTAAATTTTAGACTCATTAAGTTTGAATTATTTACAAGAAATCCAAATGGAGAGATCCAGAAATTGAGCTACGTAGCTACAGAAGTGAAGTCTACACTGAAAATACGTTTGTGAGACATTACCATATAGAAGAGTACATATATGTAACAAAACTCTGAAGAAGACTCAGATTAATAGGACAGAAAAAGAACAAAGGAGTAGCCAAAAAAAGTAAGAGGAAAACTAGGAGTATGTGATACAATGGAAGACATTGTTTTAAGGAAGATGGAGTAGTCAGTTATGGTGAATGATACTGACAGATGAGGGAAGATAAGCACTACATTCAGTGATAGGAGGTTATCGTTGATATTGGAAGAGTAGTGTGAATGGAGTCAAGCCAAAAACCCATTGCTGTCAGGTCGATTCCAACTCATAGCTACCCTGTAAGACAAGAGTAGAACTACCCCCATAGGGTTTCCAAGGCTATAAATCTTTACGGAAGCAGACTACCACATCTTTCTCCCACGGAGCAGCTGGTGGGTTTGAACCATTGACCTTTTGATTAGCGGCTGAACGCTTAACCACTGCTCCACTGGGGCTCTTGTGAATGGAGAGCAGTGGAGATAAACATAAGATTGGAGTGAGCTGAGGGATACATAAAAGATAAGAAATTAAAGACAACCAAAATTTAGATTTGAAGAGGAAGAAAGATTAGCTGGAGGAAATATAGCATGAAAAGGTTTTTTTCTCTTGGGGAAGGTGGTGCTATTAAAAGAGACTTGACCATTTTTCAGTGCATATAGGAATGAGCTAGTAGGAAGAGATACACAGGAGATAGAGGAGGTAATCTATAGGATGAGATTTCTGACAGTGATGAAGGGGATCTGAACACAAATGGAGAGATTAAATATAAGGAAGGATCATTTTTCTAAACAGGAGTGAAAAAGGTAAGTTGAAGCAAATGTGTTTGTAGGTTTGTTGGTAAGACATTAGAGGAGATCTCATTGGGTGTCTCCTGTTTCTCTTTGAAGTGAAAGGTCAGATCACCTATTGTGACTGAGTAGGGATGTTTGTGGAGAAGATTTGAAATAACTGTGGAATATTGCAGAGAGAATACTCTTGAAATATAGTAGGACTGGCAGTCAATACTGAAGGCCCAGTTGAGGTGAACGAGCTTTTATAGTGGCACCAGCCTACCCTGTTATAAGATTTTGTTCACCTGGGTAGAGCAGGGGTTGGCAAACTATGACCCACAGACCAAGGTGGGGCTGTGGGTCAAGTCTGAAATATAGCCTGTTTTTGTAAATAAAGTTTTATTGGAACACAGACATGGTCATTCATTTATGCATTACATATTGTTGCTTTCACACTACAATGGCAGAGCTAGGTAGGTGGTCCTCAAAGCCTGCGATATTTACTATCTGACCCTTTACAGAAGAAGTTTGTTCACCCTTGATATAGATCAACCTGGATATAGCTACAGAGAAGACAGACATTTAGAGTCATCCAGAGTTGAGGTTTTGCCAGGTAGAAGGGTAACAGTAAAGGAGTTGGCAGGACAGTGATTGACATATTGGACCTTGAAATCCAAGTTGGAGAGGAAATGATAAGGCTTTAGGAGTTTATTCAGTTATCTGAAGGGTAGTTGCAGAGGCGGGTGGGAGCTGAAAATGATAGAAGATTGTAGTCATAGATAAATGTATGATTTCAAAGGAAGAGCAGTTCTAGGCCGTGACAGTATCCAAGGTGTGGTAGCTGAGTTCGTATGGAACTGAGGCAGAGTGTTGACTAGACGCTGAAGTCACCCAGAATGAAAGCAGCACTTGCAGTGGAGGGGAAGATGGTAAGGTAGGTGTTTGTCTTTTCTTAATTTCTGAGATTTACAGGGAACAACTCTTCTCCCAGAAAGGAAAAGAGTATTGTAGATAACATAGGATTTGAATTATTAGGGTTTTGGAGGGAAACATCACTTTTCCATGTCTAAATCAAATTGCTAACACTCAATTTTTCAAAATTGCTAGCAGTGTCTAAAAGTAAATATAAAAAAACTATTGCTTTTGTAATTATAATTACAACTCATACTTTAAAATTGTGTTTTGATTATCAGACTGCAGATGTATTTAATTTTGAGGAAACAGTTTATAGTCATCATATGTCTCCAGTTGCCACCAAGCACTGTTTGGTAGCAGGTTTGTACATGTATTCTTTTGTCTTTTAACATTTTGAAACTTTCTCCCTTTTTATATCTAGTTAATTTTTATATAGACATTTTAACCCATATGAAGATCACAATTCTTTAAAAAGAAACTTAAATATGTGCCACTACTATTTATATTCAGTTCAACAGAAAGTATTCAAGTCAGGCACTATGGTAGTGGCCAGGATTCAAAGATTAAGAAAGCGTATTTCTGTCCCCTAGAGACTTTACTTTTAAACCATCAACTTTTCAAAGATTTCACATGAACAAAATATGGTAACTTTTTTAATTGAAGACAATAGAACAAGGAAATTATTACCTCTCTTTAAGGATTGTATGATTCAAATTAAATATCCATTTATACAAAAGTCTCTGCAACAATATTTTTTATGTATAAGGAAGAAAAAAATGCTTTTCTGGTACCAGGTATCTGGTCCTTGTCATTCCAGTCTTTCTGTGGCACTGTGCCAGTCTCTTCACCTCTGGACATGAGTGAACTGCTTCATCTGTGAAGAAACGCTGTGCGCTAAATTATCTTTGAGGTCCATTTAGTCTGTGTCCAGAGTTTCTGTGAATCTATTACTGGTGGTTGGAAGTATGTCATTTACATGGAAAAACTAAGCTATTAAAATAAAATGATTTAATGTAGTAAAATGGCATAGAACTCATACACATATATTGTACCAATTTAAATTTCCAGATTTTGAGCATGTACTGTAATTACCTAAGATATAACCATTGGGGGCACCTGGATGAAGAGTTCATGGGACCTTTCTCTACTATCTTTGCAGGTTCCTGTGAATCTATAATTACTTCAAAATAAAAAGTTAAAAGCAGTGCAGTAGTAGAGCTCTTTTACTACCAAAGTATAACTGTGATTAAAATAATTTTTCCAATTATAAAATTACAAAATGATTTGAAATATATTTTTGGCGTACATTTTTATATTTCTGGAAGGATACAGTAACAAATGTTAGGAATTACAATGTTTGTTTCTTGTTTCTTTTTGATGATGATGTGTAGTAAAATTATCTTCAAAAATTTTTGTTTTTACAGTTGGTACTAGAGGGCCCAAAGTACAACTTTGTGACTTGAAGTCTGGATCCTGTTCCCACATTCTACAGGGTATTTTTTAATTTGAAACAATAAACATTCAATAAAAAGAAACATTACTAACAATGTGTTCTTTGTAAGTGACATGACTAATGTATTTTGTGCTAGTTGTTAATAGTCAACAGGGAAATAAAGATCCTTCTGTGCATTATTCTTAGAAAACTGAACTATTGAGGAGAGATTTATATGAACAGCAGCCATAGGGGAAGCTCAAGGATATGGAAATGAGACAGGTTAAATCAAAACCTTGTTATTTCTACATTTAAAAAAATAAACTGCTAATGAAACTTACACAGTACACATGTTTACTAAGCATTGTTTAATGTTGTCCTGACTAATGATTAAACATTGTTCTTAATATTTAGGTGCTTTTTTTCCTCAATAAAAATGTTAGAAAAAAATATTGAAATAATACTTTATTTGGAAAAGGTATATTCCTTTAAATTATTTTTTGCTACTATTTAATTCTAAACAATGAAAAGATGGAATGTAAATTCATAAATACTCATTTTTGTTCATTTTTAAGAAATACATAATAAATGTATTAGGAAAACTTGGTAGGATGGATAACATTTTTTTATAGTGAATTTCTATTAATATAAGCTAGGCAGAAGAAAATGTCTGATTTGAATAGTTGAGTTAGGTAAAAAGTGAATCACTTCCTATGAAAAAAATTTTTATACAAATGCTTTTTTGTGATCATGAGTTAAAATAATTTTTTGTCTGTTAAAACTTTCTGAGAAATTGAAAATTGTTTATTCTTTAAAATGTTTATCTTGTATGTTTTGTTGCAGTGACTTTTTGTTGTACAGTTAATTGATCTTGAGCTATATCAGTTATTGATGGATTGACTTATATAAGCTAACAACTGTATTTAAAAAGACTTGCTTTGATTGTTCTTTCTAAGGCAAAATTAATTCTTTTATTAATAAAATATCAACCACCTCGTATGTTATGGGGCAATAACCTCATGCCCCATAGATTTCACATTAATATTTAAACAGATTGTTGTTATAAATGTTAAAAAAAAAAAAAGATCATATCAATTACTTCACTTTTAATATTCTTCACTTTCTTCAGAATCAGGCTCAATATTGGTACTTTATCTTTTGATTTTTTCCAAATATTTTGCAAAACTTTTCATGCATTTGTATTTATAGGTCACAGACAAGAAATACTGGCAGTTTCCTGGTCACCACGTTATGAATATATCTTGGCAACTGCAAGGTGAAATGCAATTTATGTTTTGAAGTCAGTATAAGTAATTTATGAGATATATTTTGAAAAGCTT
>NW_004443965.1:22655580-22666194 GCF_000243295.1 Trichechus manatus latirostris
TTGCTCATGCTTTTGGTATCGTATCTAAGAATTCATTGTCAAAAACAAGATCTTAATGCTTTCTCCTGTGTTTTCTTCCAAGAGTTTTATAGTTTTAGCTCTTACATTTAGGTGGTTGACCAATTTTGAATTTGCTTTTGTTTATGATGTGAGTTATGGGTCCAACTTCATTCTTTGCATGGGAGTTGTCCCGGAACCATTTATTGAAGAGACTGTTCTTTGCCCATTGAATGGACTTGCCACCCTTGTTGAAAATCAGTTGGTTATAGATATATGAATTTATTTCTGGACTCTCAATTCTATTCCATTGATCTGTATGTCTGTTCTTATACTAGTACCACACTGTTTTGTGGTACTAGTAAAAGAATATACTACACTGTTACTGTAGTTTATAGTACATTTTGAAATTGGAAAGTATGAGTTTCCTACTTTGTCATTTAAAAGGTTGTTTTAGCTCTTTGGGGCCCCGTTCAATTCCATATGAACGTAAGAATTGGCTTTTCCATTTCTGCATAAAAGGCTGTTGTAATTTTGGTAGAGATTGCGTTGAATCTGTAGATCACTTTGGGTAGTATGATGGTTAACATTGTGTGTCAGCTTGGCTGGGCCATGATTCCCAGTGTTTATATGTGGTCACCTGCATAATGGGATCTGCTGTGAGTAGCTAGTCAGGTGAAAGGGAGTTTCCTTGGGTGCGTGGCCTACATCTGAATATAAGTGGACATTCTGGCTCTTGCCTGCTCTGGATCCTGTGGCTGCCTCCTATTCATCTGACCTCGGTTCTTGGGACTTGAGCTTATCAGCTTATCTGCCTATTTTGGGATTCTTCGATCTTCACAGCCTATGAGCAGGAGCCCTGCTCTCCAACCTGCCGATCTTGGGTTCACCAGCCCCTGCAGCTACGTGAATGATGAGAAGCCTGTGGTCTTGCCTGCCGCTCTTGGGATTTGTTGATCTTCACAGCCTGCGAGCAAGAGCCCTGCTATCTGACCTGCCGATCTTGGGTTTACCAGCCCCTGCAGCTGTGTGAATCGGGAGAAGCCTCTGTTCTAATCCACGGATTTGGGATGTTTCAGCTTCTACAATTGTGTGAGCCGTTTCCTTGATATAAATCTCTTTATATTTGTACACTTTGCTGGTTTTGCTTCTCTAGAGAACCCAGCTTAAAACAAGTAGTCCTGACATGTTAACAATATTAAGTCTTCCAGTCTATGAACACAGAATGTCTTTCCATTTCTCAGGGACAGATTACCCAATAAGCAAAGTATGCATGGGCTTACTTGTGCTTAATAATATGTAGTGCATAATTTCACCTGTTTTTCACCACGTCAAAGATGTAAAGAAACCCATGTGAAATTGTGCACTACAGATTAGTAAGTAAACACAAGTCTGTGCGTACCTTGCTTACTGGTGAATCCACCCTTACATTTCATTCAGGTCTTCTTTAATTTCTTTCAGCAATGTTTTATAGTCTCCACCATAAAGTCTTACATCTTCCTGATTAAATGTATTCCTAGTTATTTTAGGTGTTACTGGAAATGGAATTGTTTTCTTAATATCCTTTTTGGATTGTTCATTGCTGGTGTATAGAAACACATCTGATTATATTGCATGTTGATCATGTACCCTGTAACTTTGCTGAATTCATTTATTAGCTCTAGTAACTTTTTTTTTGAATTCTTTGGGATTTTCTATATGTAGGATTATGTCATCAGTGGACAGAGATAGCTTTACTTCTTCTTTTCCGATTTGGATGCCTTTCTTTTTATGTTTTTTTTTAACTAATTGCTCTGACTGGAACTTCCAAGACGATGTTGAATAGCAGTGATAAAAGCAGGCATCCTTGTCTTGTTTCTGATCTTAGGGGAAAAGCTTTCAGTCTTTCATTATTGAGCATGATGTTAGCTGTGAGTTTTTCATAAATGTCCTTTATCATATTGAGAAATTTTCCTTCTGTTCCTAGTTTGTTGAGTATCTTTATCATGAAAGGCTGTTGGATTTTGTGAAAAAAAAAACAAAAATACCATTTTTATTCATTTTCTTAAACCCAAAATTATTCTGAATTTGTCACAACACATTCATCCATTCGCTAATTCAGTTCACTAATATTTACTGATTTATTACTATATGTTAGGGACACAGAGGTAACCAAGGCATAGTCCCTTCAAGAAGCTTACAGTCTATTTAAAGATCTAGTCAGAAAAATCAGTGATTTCAGTACATCCTGAAAAATGCTTTAAATGGAGGTGCATCTTTGGTAAGTGTAATATGGGGAAAGAGAATAGGAGTGCTTAACAGAAGATCGGGAGATTTTGGGGTTTTGTTTGTGTGGTAGAAGGAAGAGGCTTGAATGTTTATATGCTGGAGAGAAAGTAATAGTAGAAAGATATAGGTGAAGATAAAAAATGGAAGGGATAATTCATGTATCAGGGACCTTAAATAGACCAAAAAAAAAACCCAAACCCATTGCCGTTGAGTCAATTCTGACTCATAGCAACCCTATCAGACAGAGTGGAGCTGCCCTGTAGAGTTTCCAAGGAGCGCCTGGTGGATTCAAACTCTCAGCCTTTTGGTTAGCAGCCGTAGTTCTTAACCACTACACCACCAGGGTTTCCTTAAATAGACACGAGGGGGTAATATCAAGGGTCCAGATCGAGAGGAGAGACACTTGATTTGACAAGACTAAATGAAGGAAGGACAAGGTAGACATGAATGAAATTAAGTTTGTAGCTTTGGAAGAAAAGTTCGAGGAAATACAAGCCAAATGCCCTCTATGGGGGCAGTGGTGGTTCAGTGGCGGAATTCTTGCCTTCCACGCAGGACACCCAGGTTCAATTTCTGGCCAATTTCCGATTCAGTTCCTGGCACACTCACCACCCATCTTTCACTGGAGGCTTGTGTGTTGCTATGATGATGAACAGGTTTCAGCAAATCTTCCAGACTAAGACAGACTAAGAAGAAAGGCCTGGCAGTCTCCTTTGGAAAAATTAACCAAAGAAAACCCTGTGGATCACAGCAGTCCAGTCTTGTTGCACACGGTGTTGTCATGAGCCGGGAGCCAACTTGACAGCAGCTAGTAACGACGATAGTGGCGTCTGTTGTTTTTGAGTGGAATAAGAGTTGATGTCATCTGTTGAAAATATGTGATTTGAGATGCAGTTTTGAGGGAAGGTTGTGAAGATTTGGTGTAACTTCTAATAAATAGGAGAAGGAGCTGATTAGGGGCACAGAGGATTGCTGGTTAGTGTTGTGTTATCAGTTGGGGTTTTAGACCTTAGCTATACCAAGCCACAGCAGGCAAAACATTAAATGACACAGAGTGAACATTTTTAGTGTTTAAAAGATAAGTAGCTCAGTGTCTGAAAATTGTAGAAGTCATGGATGTAAGGAAGGAAATAAAATCACAGAAAGGTTTACAGGAGGAGTCAAGGACCTAATGAAGTAGAAGTATGAGTGTCAGGGTAAGAAAATTCAAAAAGGGATAGGAAGTAGTAGTCAAAGACTTGGACATAGACATTTTACTAAATTTTTGTTTTAAAGTTTTATTATTACAAAGCTATTCATATTAGTTTTGTAAAGATCTGTGTCTGGATTTTTTTAAAGACTGACAGTCTTCCCTCTATGTCACAGTTTTAGTCCCCAAAGGTATCTTCTGATAATAGTTTGCAGAATGTGATGTTGAAATTTACAATTGCTGAAGTGTAGAGCAAGGTTTAGAATGGAACCATTAGAAGGCTGGCTAAAGTGGTGTGAAGGTGAAACTGAGGAGCTAGATGCTGACTGTGGGTCCATGCTAGGATGGATTTACATTGCTCCTGCCTAACCTGGTCTTTATACAAATCACAGGAGCTAAGAGGCTTTCGGTTCTCAGACTGTCCCAGGAACTTGAATCAGCACCAAAGTGGACCTAGTTATCAACGTCAAGAGTCAGATATATTTAATATATCAGAATAGATTTAAATTCTCAGACTGATCCTATCGCAGGCTTTTCCCCCAGCTAGAAAGAAAGAAAACCAGTTGGGGAATGGGAAATGCTAGCTTTTTGCTATTCCAGCTGGCTAGGTTTGATAATGATCTGTGAGAAAAATCAAGGTTTTAGAAGCAAACAGACCTCATGTATCCATATATATATGAGAAATAGGCTTACAAGATATAATGTAAAGCTCTTATTAAAATCGCATAGATAAACTCAATGGGTTAGAATACTGCTGAGGTTGTCATGAAGAAATTATAGCATCAATTGAGCTGATACATATTTTTCTTTAGGAATAGTCTAGAAGCTGAAATTGATGTTTGATCTTGGTTTTACCTTTTTTTCCACTTGAAAGAAAATGAAAGTGTCTCAAGGAGACATTAAATTTAGTTCTGTATATGTACAGAGATTAATTTGAGTACATGAAACCAAATGAAAATGATTGTCCTCATTATTCACCGTACTCTCAATGTTTCTTATGTTAAAAAAAATTTACCACATATATGGCAAATGCATTTTTAAGCAATGTGAAATCAGTTAACTGCTTGATTGTCTTAAGTAGCATTTGAATAACAGATAGTAGAGAGGATACACAGTGAAACTTGTGAGAGCCAGAACTCTGTGGGACTTCCAGGTCTTGAAAGTTATCCACCTTTGACAGGATGCGGTCCTACCACTTTTCTATAGTTCACTATTAGTGGAAAATATTTGCATTTTCCTTCTGTGACAGGTTTCCGCCTTTCACAGGTTTCAGCTTTCGCAGGTTTTACTGTAGTAACAAACTTACTCTAAGGAACAAGCTGTAAGCCTATCTAGTCCTTGGGGGAGAAGATGCTCACGTAATTAAAAATAACATAAAAAGCAGCAGATTTTGAAATGCCTCCTTGTAATCTGAAAAAGGATTACTTTTTTGTTATTTTCTCACTTCTTTGTTACTGTTGAACATTGAGTATCTGCTGAAGATGCAAAAGTACAACCCAAATGTACAAATATATTTGTACTAAAATAATGAGACCTCTAGGTACCATACTACTGGAAAGTTGGGTGAGGGGTATAGTAGTCACTACCCTAGATCCATATGCTAATGTAACATTTATTTCTTCTCAGTGCTGACAGTAGAGTAAAATTATGGGATGTGAGGAGAGCATCAGGATGTTTGATTACTCTTGATCAGCATAATGGGAAAAAGTCACAAGCTGTTGAATCAGGTAATGAAATTTTTTTTTATTGAAAATTTTTTGATTGAAGCTAAATAATAAATGTATGTTGACAAATTGCAAATTTTGTTTTTAAAAAAGATATTCACCATAAATCAATTTCTAAATTTACATGAACTAAATTATTTTATCTTTCTTCAAGATACTAAAGGAATAGTAACATTTGTAGCCATTATGTCGGCATAAAAACTGCAAGTTGTATTAATAAATGTAAGTCTGCTACAGTCCAGGTGACAGGTACCTCAGCTGCATTTTTATAATAGAGCTTGATTTCTATGTACATTAAAATTTTGATTTAAAATTAAATCTGGACTGAAAATATATTAGAATGAAGTATAAAACCTATGATTGTTTTAGTAATCTTTTTTGATTAAATGAATCAGGCTATTGAGAATTATGCTGATTTTCTCAAACTTGTTCAGTTTGAAAGATACAAATTTTGATTGAGACTAATACAGTCATCCTTCCCTTGTTAAAGTTTTTTTTTTTTTTTTTAATGTAGAACACTTGTATTACTGACTTTTAATAGTTTATGGGTTGATTTTTCAGATTAGAAATTGAAATGTTACTTTAAAGGGTTGGGAGGTGTTTGCTTTAAAATTTTAGTGTTAAGCTATGCACGTAATTGAATTTGATAGCACCGCTTACTCTCTGAAAAAAAAATTATACTTGGCAGAATTTTTTTCCGTTTGGTTTTCCTCTATTTTTATGGTTCTAATTTATATAGTTTATCATTATTCAAGTAATGCAAAGGTTGTTTAATTTTAAATATAGTCAACTTATATATTTTAAGTAATTTAGGTAGTTGTTCTTTAAAATGTTTAACTGTATCATCGAACATTAAATATGTACTGAATACATGCACAGATAAACTGAACTATATTTTTCATTGCAGCAAACACTGCTCATAATGGGAAAGTTAACGGCTTATGTTTCACAAGTGATGGGCTTCATCTCCTCACTGTTGGTACAGATAATCGAATGAGGCTCTGGAATAGTTCCAGTGGAGAAAACACACTAGTAAGACATTTTAATTATCTCCAGCTATTTTAATACAGTTAAAGAAATGATGTTTTTCTATAGATTTAGCTTGGTTTCTTGCGTTTGAATCACAGCTTTTTTTTTTTTTTTTTTTTGATAATATGTGAGCTAGTGATTCTCAACTTATGACAACCCTTGTCCACCCCACCCCCTGCCATATTACCACCACTTAGTGAAGAATCACTGCTCCACTGAGCCACTATTCTAATGGGAGTGTGCCATGTTTCTTAGGTATATTGGGAAAGAATAAAAGATTGAGAGCCGATATAAATTAAAGTTAAAAATTAAATAATCAGATATTATACTATGTGTGACTTGTGAAAAAAAATCCAAAATCCAGTACTTTATTTAAGCTGGACTAAAGGTGTTTTGAAGGTATTAGATTTTTATGTGGCAATTATTTCTAGTTTTTTTGTTGTAGTTGTTTTTAATGTATGTTGTGGTCCTTGCCATGCATATCTGTTGTTTAGTAACTCTCAAAATAAGCTTCCAAAAGTTTAGAAATTGGTGACAATAATAATAGTAGCTAGTATTTATTGAGAGCTTATATGCCAGATATTGTGCTAATAATGATTAACAGTTAATATATGTGCTAGAGCATATATTGTCTTAGTTAATTGTTACATGAACACTATGACGGTAGTTACTGCTGTAACCATCTTACACATGAGGGAAATGAGACAAAATGGTTTGGTAACTAGCCTGAGTTTACACAGTTAGAAAGCAACAGGGTTTGACTCTAGACTCTACTCTTAATATAATGCTGATTATACCCAAACCCTTTAGTGCATTTATGTAGGTTTTACTATTAATCATATTCCTTTCTTTAATCATCTTTTCCAGCTAATAATTTTCTTTCAGATACTCTAGGTGCTATTTTCATTATTAATACTAATTTTACCATAAGGTCAAAATTGTTTACGTCTAATTTACTTTAAAGTCTGTTAATCCCTTATATTCTTTATGAGCTATTTCTCTATCACATCTCAGGCTAGAACTCAGACATTGTGAATTATAATTTAGTACATGGCTGCCAAAGCAAGAACAGTGAGTTATTATTTAGAACCTTCCATTCATTATCTTCTACCATGTCCCTAATCAGGTCACATTTTCCTTTTCTCATTTTATTCATTTATTTAATAAATATTTATTGAACACTTACTGTTTGCCTAGTGGCTCAATGATTAAGCACTCAACTGCTAACCGAAAGGTCAGTGGTTCAAACCCACCAGCCGCTCCACAGAAGAAAAGACCTGGCGATCTGCTCCCCTAAAGATTACAACCTAGGAGACCCTGGGGGAAGTTCTACTGTGTCATATAGTGTCACTGAGTTGGAATCAACTCGATGGCACACAACAATAGTATACAGCAGTGGACAAACATTAAAAAAAACCCTGCCCTCATGGGGCTCGCATTTTAGGGAGGAGAAGAAAGAAAGAAATCAATCAGTGGATGAATGGATGGATAGATAAATAATATTTTAGATGGGGAGAATGTTATGAGGAAAAGCAAGGTAAGGAGCATCGGATATACTGGAAAGCTGGGAGTCAAGGTAGGCCTCACTGAGTAGGTGACATTTGCCTGAAGGAAATGAAGGAGGGAGTCATGCATATATCTAGGGAGATAGCATTTAGGCCAAGGAAGAAAAAAAACTGCAGAGACCCTGAGGCAGAAGCATGTTTGGGATACTAGAAGAACAAGAAGGAGGCTCTTGTGTTGGAATAGAGTGAGCAAGTGGGAGAGTAATAGGAGATGAGAACTGAATAGGACGCCAAAGTAGCTTGGCATGTGTGTCAAAGATTAATGGGATAAATACAAGGATATAAGTACATAAAATTGTTATTGTGATTTTATTCAATTTTTCTTTCCTTATTGATGGTAATACTCTTGCCCTATAAATTTTTGCTAGTGAGTCCGTATCTAGAATATTGTGTTTAGTAATGGATAATACATCTTAAAATGGAATTGATCAAAGATGAATCGGGTAGTAAAGAGCCCAAAAACTCACCTACAAAGGACACTTAAAGGAATTGGGGACATTTATCCCAGAAAAAGTAACTCCGGGGGAAACGCAAACACTATCTTCGACATTTACAAGGCTGTCAAACAGAACAGGAAACAAATTCTAGTCCTAATTTGGCTCTTTAGGCAATTTATTTAAGGTAACATCATGAAGTACTAAGGTCAGAGCCTCAGTTTCCTCATCTTGTAAATCAGAAGTATTATCTGCCTAAAAACTAGTTGTGAGCATAAAACAGAAGTATGTAAGGAGTAGTACTAAAATAATAGGCATACCATAAATGATATGCATGGTGTTGCCTATTAAACCAAAAAAACCAAACCAGTTGCTATCGAGTTGATTGTGACTCATGGCAACCCTCTGTGTGTCAGAGTAGAACTGTGCTCCATACGGTTTTCAATGACTGGCTTTTCGGAAGATCTCCAGGCCTTTCTTCCGAGGCACCTCTGAATAGACTTCCAGCCTTTCATTTGACAGCCAAGTACGTTAACTGTTCCAGGGATTCCACTGAACTACTTGGAGGTCTTCAAATATACAATGATCTCTCACCCTTCCTTTCAGCTGCATAGACTGCTGTATTTGCTTTAGAATACCATTCTTCTTTTTCCCGTCCTAGTTGCTTGTCGACTTTCAGAATTCATCTATGGTACAACCTCTCTTTAACTTTTTCAGTCCATCTTAGATGCTCCCAAGATACTGTGCTCATTGTATTACAGTGTACTGTGATCATCACTTTCGTTGAATGAAAGAAAAATAATCTTTAGCAATATGGAAGTGGTTTTTTTGTTTGTTTTTGATTAGTGTAGTCTAGATTCAGTTGTTTATTGTGTCATTTACTAGCCAAAAGACCTTTATTAAATTACTTAACCTTTCTAATTGTTTTTGTATTCTAATTCTACCTATCTCATAGGATTGTTTTGAGGTTTACATGAAATAATTGATGCAAAACACTTAGCACATTGTCAGGAACATACAGTAAGTGTTGACATTCAGTAAATATTATCTATTATTAATTATTATGCCGATGGGGGCAGTGGTGGTTCAGTGGTCAAATTCTCCCCTTCCATATGGGAGACCTGGGTTTGATTCCTGACCAGTGCACCTCAAGTGTAGCCACCACCCATTTGTCAGTGGAGGTTTGCGTGTTGATATGATGCTGAGCAGGTTTCAGCAGTGCTTCCAAACTAAGACTAGGAAGAAAGGCCTGGTGATCTACTTCCAAAAATCAACCAGTGAAAACCCTGTGAATTACAGTTGTCCGATCCACAACCAATCATAGGGATGACACAGGACTGGGCAGCATTTCGTTCCATTGTACACGAGGTCCTCATGAGTCGGAGGCCAACTCGACAGCAGCTAACAACAACACTATTGTGCTGATAGTAATTTGACAATTGAATGAGCTGCCTTGTGATGGAAATTTCTGTATCACCATAGGTATTCCCTTAGTGAGTAGAAGTATATCTACCCTAGTGCAATACAAGGTCTCACATAAGATAGGGAATTGGATTTGCTATCATCCTATCCCAAGTCTATGACATCCTCCTCTATCAAAATCATTTCAAAGCTTTCCTTAAATACCATTTTTAAGGCAGCATCATAGACAAAAGTAGCCTATCCCTCTTGAATACTTTCATAACAGTTTATAATATGCTACTTATCACACTGCTTCTTATGGTACGCATTTATAGTCATAAAATGGGAACTTAGATAATCACCTAGCACGTTGTGTTACACAGAATAAGCACTTAGTAAATGGTAACCTCCCCCCTTCCTTCACCTTTTATTTGAACTTCATTCATAGGCATTGAAAAGATATTGATAGTTTTTGAGGCCATAGGTGATTTCATCAAAGCAGTGATTTAAAAAGATTAATATAACAGTTGCAGGATGGATTGGAAGGGGAAAGCCCAAAGACAAAGTTAATGAGCTGATTCAATAATACTTCATTCATCGCTTTCCAATTAACATTTAGGAAGGAATGTGGTATGGAAAGAGCTTAGGTTTTGTAGCTAAGTGCTCTGTAGCAGTTCATAATTTTTCCAGGGGAACAGAGAATTGCTAGTTGAGAAAAAAATGTTTTATGTTTTTTCTCCCCTTACTTCATCTTTCTACAGATTGTTGCACATGTAGGATTAAAAGATGTAAATGAGGGAATGCTGTCATTTTTAACATATATAACAAAAAACTTGTTGTCGTCAACTTGATTCTGACTCATAGCAACACCATAGGACAGAGTAGAACTGCCCCATAGGGTTTCCAAGGAGCACAGCTGGCTGGTAGATTCAAACTGCCGACCTTTTGGTTAGCAGCCGAGCTCTTAACCACTGCACCACCAGGGCTCCTTTAACATACATAGGAAT
>NW_004443965.1:22666294-22672906 GCF_000243295.1 Trichechus manatus latirostris
ATGATCTCTCACCCTTCCTTTCAGCTGCATAGACTGCTGTATTTGCTTTAGAATACCATTCTTCTTTTTCCCGTCCTAGTTGCTTGTCGACTTTCAGAATTCATCTATGGTACAACCTCTCTTTAACTTTTTCAGTCCATCTTAGATGCTCCCAAGATACTGTGCTCATTGTATTACAGTGTACTGTGATCATCACTTTCGTTGAATGAAAGAAAAATAATCTTTAGCAATATGGAAGTGGTTTTTTTGTTTGTTTTTGATTAGTGTAGTCTAGATTCAGTTGTTTATTGTGTCATTTACTAGCCAAAAGACCTTTATTAAATTACTTAACCTTTCTAATTGTTTTTGTATTCTAATTCTACCTATCTCATAGGATTGTTTTGAGGTTTACATGAAATAATTGATGCAAAACACTTAGCACATTGTCAGGAACATACAGTAAGTGTTGACATTCAGTAAATATTATCTATTATTAATTATTATGCCGATGGGGGCAGTGGTGGTTCAGTGGTCAAATTCTCCCCTTCCATATGGGAGACCTGGGTTTGATTCCTGACCAGTGCACCTCAAGTGTAGCCACCACCCATTTGTCAGTGGAGGTTTGCGTGTTGATATGATGCTGAGCAGGTTTCAGCAGTGCTTCCAAACTAAGACTAGGAAGAAAGGCCTGGTGATCTACTTCCAAAAATCAACCAGTGAAAACCCTGTGAATTACAGTTGTCCGATCCACAACCAATCATAGGGATGACACAGGACTGGGCAGCATTTCGTTCCATTGTACACGAGGTCCTCATGAGTCGGAGGCCAACTCGACAGCAGCTAACAACAACACTATTGTGCTGATAGTAATTTGACAATTGAATGAGCTGCCTTGTGATGGAAATTTCTGTATCACCATAGGTATTCCCTTAGTGAGTAGAAGTATATCTACCCTAGTGCAATACAAGGTCTCACATAAGATAGGGAATTGGATTTGCTATCATCCTATCCCAAGTCTATGACATCCTCCTCTATCAAAATCATTTCAAAGCTTTCCTTAAATACCATTTTTAAGGCAGCATCATAGACAAAAGTAGCCTATCCCTCTTGAATACTTTCATAACAGTTTATAATATGCTACTTATCACACTGCTTCTTATGGTACGCATTTATAGTCATAAAATGGGAACTTAGATAATCACCTAGCACGTTGTGTTACACAGAATAAGCACTTAGTAAATGGTAACCTCCCCCCTTCCTTCACCTTTTATTTGAACTTCATTCATAGGCATTGAAAAGATATTGATAGTTTTTGAGGCCATAGGTGATTTCATCAAAGCAGTGATTTAAAAAGATTAATATAACAGTTGCAGGATGGATTGGAAGGGGAAAGCCCAAAGACAAAGTTAATGAGCTGATTCAATAATACTTCATTCATCGCTTTCCAATTAACATTTAGGAAGGAATGTGGTATGGAAAGAGCTTAGGTTTTGTAGCTAAGTGCTCTGTAGCAGTTCATAATTTTTCCAGGGGAACAGAGAATTGCTAGTTGAGAAAAAAATGTTTTATGTTTTTTCTCCCCTTACTTCATCTTTCTACAGATTGTTGCACATGTAGGATTAAAAGATGTAAATGAGGGAATGCTGTCATTTTTAACATATATAACAAAAAACTTGTTGTCGTCAACTTGATTCTGACTCATAGCAACACCATAGGACAGAGTAGAACTGCCCCATAGGGTTTCCAAGGAGCACAGCTGGCTGGTAGATTCAAACTGCCGACCTTTTGGTTAGCAGCCGAGCTCTTAACCACTGCACCACCAGGGCTCCTTTAACATACATAGGAATCAATAAATCTAGGGACTTAGTGAATACCTTTGTGTCTCCCCTGCTCTCATATGCATTATTTGATTTGATTTTTCACAGTAACTCTGTGGTAAATGTTGTTGTTCTCATTTAATAGATTAGAAGAATGAAACTCACAGGTTAAATCATTACTGGCAGAGGCAAAAAAGGACAGGTTTTAGACCCACTGCTGCCATGGAGTAAATGCATGTATTCGTCTCTGTCACGCATTTAGTATCCACAGATTATCAGCATATATCCACTTGAGCCTCAGTGTCTCTATATACACACTCTCACCCATCCTGTAGAAAAAGAGAAAAAGGCAAATCACTGTCTGTATAAATTCTAGTTATAGATGGTGATCTTCATGCTCCTAATTCCTCAGTGATTAGCTACTGGTTTTACATTCACCCCAAGCTTCATATCAAAATTACCAGCATGAAGTAAACCTGACCATCAATTCTCTAGCCAAGAGATTCTCAGACTTTGATGAGCATACAGATCACCTAGGGATCTTGTTAAAAGGAAGATTGTAGTTCAGTAGGAGTGGGGTGGGACCTGTGCTTCTGCATTTCTGACTGCTCCCAGGGGATGCCAGTGCCGCTTGTCTGTAAACTACACCATTGAAGAATTTGTTGTTGTTGTTCCAAATACATACTATGTAAAGCTGCAGTTACACTGTACACACTATTTGTGTTCTGCACTTTTTTAATTTTACCTCTGCCTCTGTTTTCATAATTATGGTTTTTAATTGCTGTATAAACCATACAGTTGATATAACATTATTAGGAATTTACATCTGTTCTCAGTTATTTTGCCATTCTAGATTATGTTTCATTAAATTCCTCTGGGCATATAACTTTTTGCTGTTTAAGTATTTCTTGAAGATAAATTTCCAGGAGTAATTATCAGGTCAAGGAGTAAGACTATCTTTGTCTTTTGTTGCATTAATACCATTTGACCTTTTAGAACGAATGACCAAATTGCAGTGCCATGAACATGTGTTTACCTCATTTGTACCAGTATTGAGTGTCTTATGTTAAAATTTTTGCTAAATTAGAATATGGTCTAGAATGATTCTTTACAGTTGCCTTAATTTTCATTTTTATTTCTATCAATGTTGAAATGTGAACATTTGCCCTGTTATTAATGCTTGCATTTCCTCTTATGTAAAACGTGCATTCATATTGTTAACCCATGTTTCCATTAGAACATTGATAATTTTCTTGAAATTTAAAAGTCATTTATATATAGTATATTATTATATTTGAAGTAAATATTTCTCATAGTCTTTGTTGTCTTTTTAATTCAGATTTAAGAAATGAGTAACTATGATTTTATATCCTACAGGTGAACTATGGGAAAGTTTGTAATGATAGTAGAAAAGGATTGAAATTCACCGTCTCCTGTGGCTGTAGTTCAGAATTTGTTTTTGTACCATATGGTAGCACCATTGCTATTTATACAGTTTACTCTGGAGAACAGATAACTATGCTTAAGGGACATTATAAAAGTGTTGACTGCTGTGTATTTCAGTCTCATTTCCAGGTAAGAATGATACATAAGGAATATTAAATTATTCAGGTGGCTAGCTTGCCAGACTATTTGTATATAAAAGAGTAAATTGTGATTTCATCCTGAGGAATTACAATTTTAATGTACATTTGAGCTAGGGTTTATTTAATATAATACAGGATAGATTTTTAGATGGCATAAGGATTGTGAATCAATATAATACTGTGCAACTTGACTGGGATAAATTTTCTTTTGCATGTGGGCTCCATTTATTTAGCAACTTAAATCTCTGGCAAATGAAAATATTTTCTTACAGTCTTTTGGGAGAAAATAGAATTATACGTGTCTAATCTCAAGACATAGGGTCACTAGGAATCAGAATCGACTCGATGGCACACAACAACAGCAATCTCAAGATATAGTTTGTGTATCTTGCTTTATATATGTATGGGTGTGTCTAAAATTTTGCTTATTTCTTCCTTATTTTCTGCTGATGGCTAAAAAAGGTTTGCTTTTAAGATAATGCAACTTACGTAATTTCTTAAATACTCATGGCTATTATTTGTTCTTTAACATCCTGGCCTTTTTCTTCCATCTCACCAATGGAGCAGATTTTTTTTTTCCAGAAAACATTTGCAGAAGTTACCTTACGTGCCCCTTTAAATGAGTCTTTGAAATAGCAAATAGTGGTTTCTCTGTTTTATAGGTAAGGAAAGTTAGGCTCATGAAAGCTAAATAGAGATAAAATTACGAGTATTGCAGCTAGCAGGGACTTTATCACTTGGCAAAGCTCTTATTTATTTATTAACACTGATTTCTTAATTTGTGTCCAGCACTGTACTATAAGAGACACAAGACTGATTTTTCAGCTAGTGCACACAAGTATGGCAGTATCCATTATTAAAATACTGACATACATATCTTACTGGCTGATAAATAGCCGCTGTGCCAAGTCCCCTAAGTGATCTCCTCTAGCCTCAGTCCCTTCTTTTGGACCTCCTGGGCCTTACCTGAACCTAGTAACTAGGAGACCTCCAGGACTCTGTTCCAACTCTGTGGCCAGTATTTCTTCTGATTGGTCAGTGTCCTATGTACCATTTGTTAAATCTCTTTAGTATTACTTCTGGGAGAAGGAAACTAAAGCACCAGAGAGGTGCTGTACTTGCTTCAAACCTACAAGTAGTTATTGACAGACCATGATTCTTTATGTAGAGAAAATTTTAGAATACTATGCCTCTTTTCTTGTCTAGAGTCACTTACAGACATAGCCAAGATCTGAACCCAGGTATTCTGACTACAGATTAGTCTGTTCCACCAAGTCAGAGTTTCCTAAGAACTGTTCTGTGCCCAGTATGAATTATACATATGACAAGACAATGATTCCCCACAGTTCCTGGAATAGCTGGGGCAGACCTGGGACAGCCAGAGACCTAGAGCCAGTTGCCTCCTGACAAATAACCATTTTCTGTGTGTGTTGTGAACTCAAAAAGGTTTGAATTACTGAAGCATTACATCTGATATAGAAGCACTATGTCAAAAAGCCTCTGACTCTTTTATCCTATCTCATCTATTATGATTTCTATAAAGGAAAATAATTATAAATCTCAAAATTAAAAAAGGTAGTACTTTTGCATCCATTCAGCAGCACAACTCTTTTCCAAATTAAATACTACACAAAACTCACTCAAATAAAATTGACATATATATTAACTCTATCATAAATGTAAAAATCAGACAAGTTTCACTGAAAACTTACATGTGCTGAAACTATCCATGCATGATGTTATTAGCTGTTTTATTGTGCAGCTGCCTGTTACACTGTGACCAATAAACCATAAACCAATCATGTGAGGCTGAACTTTGGTGTCTTTTGATTGACTGCAATATACATATTCTGAAATAACTCAGTAGCTACTTCACATTTACATGAGGATATATGGAAGGCATTGATTTTTTTAATAGAGTGTAGCCTTAATCAAAAATCCAGCTACAAGAAATTAAAATACATAGAAAAATTTTACTTTGAGCCCTGCCAAAAGCAAGTAAAAGTATCAGTAGTCTTTTTATTTGTTCATTTTTGCTATATAATTTGTTTGCATGCAGCCTATTTTTTGCTATATTTTTAAGTAGTTAAAAATGTTAAATTAAAATCAAATTTTGCATAATCCTAGCGTTCCTCAGAATACAGTTTGTTAACAATTCCACTGATGTGTACATATAGGTCTTAGCAGAAATATTTTGTAAAGATTTGGTTTTATATCTTAGCCCCAGGTATTTTTGGGAATGTTTTCACATCACAGTAAAAATAATTCACCTACCCACTTTATATCTAAAATATTAAATGTTACTTTGTATTAGTTAAAATACGCAGTCTTAAATTTCAAGCTGTTTTCCCTGAACCTATAGTGAGGAGCTAGGGACATTATACTGGAGGGCATGTTTTAGTGGGAAGCAAGTCGTTAGCAGTCAGGTGTTATCTGTTTCATTTATTTCTGTTCCTCATAAGAAATTTTTTAAAAAGATTGCAATACTGAAAAAAAAAGGTGGTGGGAGGGGGGAGAATTCCATTACTGAAAAAATTTAAAAACTCAGTGTCACAGGTTCAACTTATACCTCCTAATACTCAAATTGATGAGGTTATTGTGGTTTAATTCTGAAATACCAGACTTGTAAAATAAATTATCACTGCATGTAATTCAATCACAATAGATACATATTTGGCAGTTAATTTAGGCTTTTCTTCTGTTTTAATAAAAGTAATGCTATGTCATTTTTTTAGTCTGTTGCTTACCCATCCCCTTCTCTTCTCTTTCCTTCCTGACCAATTCAGTCCAAAGGTCTTTGGGTGAGGTCAAGCAAAGTAGATGCCCATGCAGGTTTGGGAGGGGGTGCTGAGGTGGCCCAGCATGTGGCATCAGAGCCCAAGGTGGTAAGGAGGGCATCTCCAAGAGTGGGCAGCCTGGTTCAGTGTCACAGTTCACACATGTTGAAGAGCACTTTCACGTGAGAAGGCAGCCCAGTACAGTGTTAGAGCACAAGCAGGGTGGAGGAAATCTACCCTTACAGTAAAAGGATAAGGGGACTGGATTGTGGTGATGGGAGATTGGTTATATACAGGGGGGCTGATCAAATAAACAGATGTATTAAGGATAATGGGAGCCAGGTTTTTCATTCTCAGAGAAAACCAACCAAAGCCATTGCTCTTGACTCAATTCTGACTCATAGCAACTCTGTAGGACAGAGTAGAACTGCCCCATAGGGTTTCCAAGGAGCA
>NW_004443965.1:22673849-22675422 GCF_000243295.1 Trichechus manatus latirostris
AGAATTAACATACCACTAATTGGACATCACATCTGTGATTTTTTCCTACCAAAGATGCATCACCTCACTCCAATCGTGAGTAAACATCAGATAAACCAAATTTGTGGGACATTCTACAAAATAACTGGTGTATAATCTTCAGAATTGTCAAGGTCAGGAAAGACTGAGGGAACTATTCTAGATTAGAGATGAGACTAAAGAGACATGACAACTAAGTGTAACACATGATTCTGAACCGGATTGTTTTGCTAAAAGGGACATTCTTGGGACAATTGGTGAAATTTGAATGGGATCTAAAAATTAGATAGTAGCAATATATCAGTGTGAATTTTGTGATTTTGTTGGTAGCATTGTAGTTATATAGGAGAGTGTCCTTGTTCATAGGAAATACACAGTAAACTATTCAAGGGTAATAGGGCCTTATATTAGCAATTTATTCATATTGTTCGGGGGAAAAAATATTTGTACTGCACTTAAACCGTTTTATAAGTTTTGTGATTGTTGTTATTAAAAACAAAAACTAATTTCCCAGATGAACCCCTACAGCTGTCCCAAAAACTTCAAGGTTCAATTCAGTCTTTTCATCTTGGTGAAGTAAGTCTTCGTTAATCATCCTATTTTACAGCGCTGTCTCTTCCAAGCTCTTTTTCTTGAACATATACAGAAGTGCCTGTATGTCTCCACTCATGTGGCAGTACTTAGCTTGAAATGCCTTATAAGCTTATCTGACTGAGTTATCTTGGGTATATATTTTGCCTTCTGAGGGAATCTAAATTGGTCAAGGGCACTGAACATCTGAACATATCTTTGCAGAATCCAGTTCTTATAACCACATATTCTAGATTTTACAATACAGTTTATAGGATTTAGCTTTATTTAGGAAATTCGATAATGCAGAACTAAATCTGGTTTAATTTTTTTATATCTGAAAGATATTTTCTTTAGTTAACTTCATAAATCTTATTTTCTCTGTACCCAAAACTCTTAAACTTTAAAAAAAAAATTCATTGTACCATGCTTCAAGTCATTTTTGAGATGAACAAAATAAATGACTGCATACCAGAACAAAGAAAAAAGCTTATTTTTAAAAAATATTTGTGTAGAAATATATATTTGTGAGGAAAATAGCAGTCACTTAGTCACTCAGGTTTTTGCAACCACTTAGTATTTTGGTGTTTTTTTGTTTTTTGTTTTGTCTTTCTAGCACTTTCTCCTTTGCGTAGTAGTTTTTTATTTTTGGTTTGTTTTTTTCTTTAAATTAACCTACCATTTTATATCCTGCATTTTCCCCATGACGTTATGAGGATTTTCTCATGTCTTTAAATATTCTTCAAAAACAATTTTAATGGCAATATAATATTCTGTCATATGAATGTAACATAAATTTATTTATAATCATTCCTCTACTTTTGAGTATTTCTATTTTTTGTTATTCTAAGTGATATACTGTGGTATCCTGAATTTCAGGTCTATCTTTGACGTAACTTCCTAGAAATGCATACAAAAATATTTTATATTTATTGATATACTGTCCCCCAGAAAGATTATATACCAATTTGTACTCTCTCTACAT
>NW_004443965.1:22676748-22678520 GCF_000243295.1 Trichechus manatus latirostris
TTCTGCCATCTATATATCACAATTTACTTAAATTCCCTGTTTGGAGATATTCCTGTTGATTATTAGAAACAAAATCAAGGTAAATATCTGTTCATAAATTGTTTCTGATTATTTCTTTGGATAGATTTCCTAGAGTGGAATTATCTCTTGAGTTAGCACATGTGGACATTTTTAAGCTCTTTGTTCACATGGTCATATTTATACCAGTTTACACTCCTAGCAACAGTCTGATTGTGCTTATCTGAGAATGTGACTTGTTACCACTTTTATCCTATTAAACTAGCAATAAAAGTGTTAGGTTTCATTTAATTTTAATTATGCAGAATATAAAATAATTATATTTAGTATTAATAACTTGCTTTTCATTGATTTTTAGACTGTTTCCACGATATATTTTTTTAAATCTTAGTGGATAGATTGCTAAAATGTTTTAATCCATACATAATGTAGAGGTTATGAAGCAGCACTTATAATCTAATCCAGTTTAAGTTAATGTTATCTGATAAAATTATATGGGATACATATTTCTTATGTCATGTTTTTCTTTATATTGAGAAAGGCTAACATTTTAGTCTATCTTATCTTTTATGAAGGAATAAGATGACAAATCAAGAAACTAGACTCTGTTAGTAACCAGTTGTGGAATCTTTGCAAGTCTCTGTAGCTTTCTGGAGTTAGATTTTATTGTCTTTTTAAGAAGAGAGTTGGACTACGTAATTGCTAAAAAAAATCTTCCCATGTTATGTTTCTATTCTATAAACTTTAATCCTAGTTGCTACATATTTCTAAAGAAATTTTTCAGCTCTTGGTTCTTTGTTATTTCATTCAAGATAGTTTTATCAAGGCATAATCTATTATTTGTCTTTTTTGGAGATAAGTAGAAATTCAGATATGTTAACTATAGATATCCATGATTCTGTTTTACATAATACCTTTCACAGTATTGGTGTTCCATTAACTTAATTTTAAAACCAGCTCCTGTTTTTTCTGACTTTAACTCAAGCTGTGTGTTGTTATCTTTCATTCAGTATATATTATCTAGTAGATAACTACAGCATTCAACTTTGGGAAGAAAAGTATATAGAAAGTACATATAAGCACATTATTCCATTTTATTAAGGCTGCCTCTTTTTTTCTTCCTTGCTTGTTAATGAAGTCATTAGTCACTTGGTCTACTCTTTTAGAGATGTGTGCATTTAAAAACTAATAAAAAAGATTTATAATAGCCAATCTTGGAGTGGGAGTGGAAAGTCCATAATTGACCTTTAAATATAAATTCAGTTTAATTGACCTCGTTCAGCCTAGCCATTTATTCATTCTTTGTTTATTTTGTGTTAACTGTTTATAAACAAAGATGAATAAGACATGACCCTTGGTCTTAATAGTAGTCTCTGTAGTTTTTATTTTATGTCAAGCAGAAGTAACATAAAGGCTGTCTAAAGGTGATGTCTTTCCTTCCAAGGATTATTTTACTAAGCACTTTTAATCATCCTAATATATCTGAATTTCTGGGATATAAAAGTCTAAGATCTAGTGAACAATATTTATATAATTTTTTTTTAAGTTGGAAATATAATGTAGTTAGAAACACGTTAGGTTAATCTTAACCAACTCATAGTAAAAAGGAAGTATCTTAAATGGAGGTGGAAGAAGATAATTGATAGAGCAAGTCTGAAATTCTAAAAATATTGTTCATTTGTTTAGTTCCTTTGTGAAAATAGGACTATGTCAAAAACCACATGGGAAAGAAGTTTTATAAGGATGTTGATAGC
>NW_004443965.1:22679113-22705189 GCF_000243295.1 Trichechus manatus latirostris
AGACCTTTTATATATGAGAAATTAAGGAAAACAAGGAACATCAAATAGAGATACCCAAAAATCAAGCTGAGCATTATATCTAAGTTTTAGAGCTAATGAAACCTTAACTTTTGAAATCTACTATTAATGTATTTTAAGATCACCATAACTCTCATATTAATATAAAATGGTGTATGCTAAGATTATTTCCACAAACTTCACTTTGAACGATTACTATGAATGTAGATAGAACAGAAATAAGATCATTATTGCTGACACAGACAACCCTAAGTTCCACATGGAGAGACGTTCCAGTAGTTTCCCGTAAGAAATCTATCAAGATGTATCCGCTTGTGGATGTTAAGTATAGTTTTATTCCACATTCCAGTTATTTGGATATAGACTAATAAACTTACTTCTCTGTCTTAATAATGTTCAGAACAGTCTGTCAGTAGAAAGGGCAGCCTTGTGAAGAACAGATAGATATGTTCAAGCATAGTCTGAATGTCCACTAGGAGGAAATGTAGAGAAAACTGAAGCAGTGGATGGGTGGTTACACATGATCAGTGGGTCTCAACAGTAATATGTGTACGATATCCATCTACAGTGTTTTTACTGGAGTGTTTAACTATGCAGGAGAAAGATGTGGCAGTCTGCTTTTATAGAAATTTACAGCCTTGGAAACCCTATGCAGTCTGAGTCGGAATCAACTCGATGACGTTGGGTTTTGTTTTTTCAGGTGGATTTAACTATAAGTATGATGTTTTATTTGTGATTGTTATAGCAATAAAATATGTTTATAATAATACTATAATACATTCACTCTTATTATCTGTTTTACTACTACTCTAAACACTTAAGTTTATATGCAGCTGTTACAACTTTCATTTAATTATTTTTGGTTTTTTGCTCACCATAGGAACAATAATTTATAATAAAATATAATTTTGCTTCCCTGTTGAGTCATCAAATGAAATAAAAATGTTTCATAGGCTACACATTGATTGGGCTTCTATTAAAAAAAAATAAAAATAAAAAACCATTGCCTTCAAGTCAATTCCGACTCATAGCGACTCTATAGGACCGAGTAGAACTTCCCCGTAGAGTTCCCAAGGAGCGCCTGGTGGATTCGAATTGCCAACCATGAATTAATAGGCATGACTTTTGTTTGGCTTATCTACCCAGGGACATTTTTGGTAGATATCTAAGACAGAGTTAAAAGACTTCTAAAGACAGAGTAGGAAAGCAGAGTTGCCTAAAGGCCAATAAGTCTTTGAATAAACACTCTCTAAATAACCTAACTTAGTAGTTAAATTGTAAATCCAAAAGGATAGGAAATGCAATAAATGTGTGGATGAAGGAATGAATGGATAGATTTCAGCATACTGCACTTGCAAACAAGTGGACTGCTACTGGGAATAAGTGGGTAATTAGCTGAGGTTTGATAATAGTTTTGTTATCTGAAGATTTAGGGTATAATGGAATTTTGGTTGTACACTTAAGTGATGATAGCCAACATTAGGTCTAGTAATGGACTCTCATCTACTTAACAGCTACAAAGAATGCCTAAATTAATATATTGTTTTCCAAATATTTTAGCTGAGACTCAGTGAATTTATCAGGAACATCCACTTTTTCCACTGTGACCCTTGTTTGAATAATAAGAGTCTAAGTTCATGTTGAAGAAAATTAAAACAAGTCCACGAGAGCCTGAGTACGACCTTGAGTATATCCCACCTGAGAGACCATCTGAAGAAAAGATTTTTGATGCATTGAACACTAATGATCGAAGACCAGGTGAGTTGTGGGATGACATCAAGGACATCATATGTGAAAAAAGCAAAAGGTCATTAAAAAGACAGAAAAGACCAAAATGGATGTCAGAAGAGACCGTGAAACTTGTTTTTGAATGTAGAGTAGCTAAAGCAAATGAAAGAAATGAGGAAGTAAAAGAGCTGAACAGAAAATTTCAAAGGGCAGCTTGAGAGGACAAAGTGAAATATTATACTGAAATGGGTAACGACCTTAAGTTAGAAAATCAAAAGGGAACAATAAGCTCAGCATTTCTCAAGCTGAAATAACTGAAGAAAATATTTAAGCCTCAAGTTGCAATATTGAATGATTTTATGGGCAAAATATTGAACAACACAGGAAGCATCAAAAGAAAATGGAAGAAATACACAGAGTAACTGTACCTAAAAGATTTTGTCGACCTTCAGCCATTTCAAGAGGTAGGTAGCATATGATCAAGAACCAATGGTGCTGAAGGAAGAAGTCCAAGCTGCACTGAAGACATTGGTGAAAAACAAGTCTCCAGAATTGATGGGAGCCCCAGTGGCACAGTGGTTAAGAGCTTGGAAGCTAACCAAGAAGTCGGCAGTTTGAATCCACCAGCTGCTCCCTGGAAACCCTGTGGGGCAGTTCTACTCTCTCCTGTAGTGTCACCATGAGTCAGAATCAACTCGATGGCCACAAGTTTGGTTTTTTGGTTTTAGGAATTGACAGAATACCAACTGAGATGTTTCAGCAAATGGATTCAATGGTGGAAGCACTCATTTGTCTATGCCAAGAAATTTGGAAGACGGCTACCTGGCCAACCGAATGGAAGAGTTCCGTATTTGTGCCCATTCCAAAGAAAGGTGATCAAACAAAATGAGGAAATTATCGAAAAATATCATTAATATCACACGCAAATAAAATTTTGCTGAAGATCATTCAAAAACAGTTGCAGCAGTACATCAACAGGGAGCTGCCAGAAATTCAGGCCAGATTCAGAAGAGGATGTGGAATGAGGGGTGTCATTGCTGATGTCAGATGGATCTTGGCTGAAAGCAGAGAATACCAGAAAGATGTTTACCTGTGTTTTATTGACTATGCAAAGGCATTCAACTGTGTGGATCATAACCTTGCAAAGAACATTGCGAAGAATGGGAATTCCAGAACACTTAATTGTGGTCACGCAGAACCTGTACATACATAGACCAAGAGGCAGTTGTTGGAACAGAACAAATGGATACTGTGTGATTTAAAATCAGGAAAGGTGTGCCTCAGGGTTGTATCCTTTTCCCATACTTATTCAGTCTGTATGTTGAGCGCATAATCTGAGAGGCTGGACTATGAGAAGAAGGCTGCATCAGGATTGGAGGAAGACTAATTAACAACTGTGATATACAGATGACATAAACTTGCTTGCTCAAAGCAAAGAGGACATGAAGCACTTACTGATGAAGATCAAAGACTATAGCCTTCAGTATGGATTATACCTCAACATAAAGAAAACAGAAATCTTCACAACTGGACCAGTAAGCAACATCATAGTAAACAGAGAAAAGATTGAAGTTGCCAAGGATTTTATTTTACTTGGATCCACAATCAACGCCCATGGAAGCAGGAGTCAAGAAATCAAACAACCAATATGTTGCAATATCAGTTGAGGAAATCTGCTGCAGAAGACCTCTTTAAAGTGTTGAAAAGAAAAGATTTCATTTTGAGGACTAGTGTGCGCCTGACCCAATCCATGGTATTTTCAGTTGCCTCATATGCATGCGAAAGCTGAACAATGAATAAGGACTACCGAAGGAAGAATTGATGCCTTTGAATTATGGTGTAAGTGAAGAATATTGAATATACCATGGACTGCCAAAAGAATGAACAAATCTGTCCTGGAAGAAGTCAAGCCAGAATACCCCTTAGAAGCAATGATGGCTAAACTTTCTCTCATGTACTTTGGACATGTTATCAGGAAGGAATGAGTCCCTGGAGAAGGACATCATGTTATGTAAAGTAGAGGGTCAGTGAAAGAGAGGAAGAGCCTCAACAAGATGGATTGACAGCAGTGGCTACAACAGTGGGCTCAAACAACAATTGTGAGGATAGCACGGGACCAGGCAGTGTTTCGTTCTGTTGTACATAGGGTTGCTGTGAGTCAGAACTGAATCAACGGCACCTAACAGCAACAATTTCATGTTCATCAAAAAAAAAATGAACATTCTCAGACATGTAGTAGGGGTTACCCTTAACATAAAATATTGCTCTATGTTGTAAAGGGTACTATATCTAAGAAAATTTAAGAGTAGTCTTGGTGCTAATACATTACTGGGATTTGGATCTGAATAAACTTGTAGCAAAGGTAAACACTACAGAACAAGAGGCAAAATCAGGCTCATAAAGCCCAAATAATAAAAATAAAAGAAGAGAGACCCTCTTAAAGCCCTTTTAGTCATTTGCCAGAGAATAAGAAGGTATCCATTCAGAAGGTATTCCAAAAAAGTGAATTTACCTAAAACCCCACAAGTAAATAAAAGTTGTAAGACTATTGTGATGTTTTGTTGTTGTTTAAATAAACACAGTCCAAATCCATGTTCTTCAAAGAAATCTCCCAGTGAAGCCTACATGCTAATTCCAGTTACGTTACTATTTCTGACAAATTTTACATGTGCTTCTGAACTACTTTACCAGCCATATTAAAAAAAATAAACCTCACTACGTAATAGCCCACATTACTTTTGGGGCCAAAAATGGTATTAACTCAGCTCAATGAACATATTACTCCATTTGGATATTCGCTTGTTGACAAAAATCAAGTCCTGCCAAGCAGTGAAAAGCTGCCAATGTTAAATTATATCATGTTCTCAAGTCAAACAGTAGACATGGGGTCCAGTCTTGGCCCCATGGATGTTAATGTGCCACCTTCTCCAGGTAATTCTAAAGAGTTGCAGAAATGCCTCAAGGAAAGGCAACATCATAGTATTTAGATGTGTTTATGAGGTGACTCTTGAAGGAAGCAAACATTATCTGGATAAAGTCTGGTCTATCTGTTTAAAGTGAAGTTACATTATTTTATATTGTATGTGAGGTGTTTCTTAATTACTTTTCTTTTTGAAATTAACAGCTACACAGTTTCTTTCAAAATAATCCAATTGCTATTCATCTGATGTATTTCAAAACTAAACCTTATTGTGAACCTAAAACTATGAGAGTAGAAAATATAATCTTCTTCTTTTTTCAGACTACAACTAAATCACAATTAAATCCAGCATTTGAAGATGCGTGGAGCAGCAGTGATGAAGAAGGATAAATATCAATACTCAGTACTTTGTGTGTCTGTTGGTGAATATTTTCAAATGAGGACTGTTTTTTATTTTTAACTATCCAATCTATTTTTGACAGCTAAATTAGCCCTGAATTTGAGTGATTTATTCCTGTGTTTTAGAAGAGGTCGTATTTGCACGAAATCCTAAAACAAACTTCTGTATAGTCTGTTTAATCCAGGGCTTCAAACTGGTTCATCCCGGTTCAAATCCCTGCTGAAAATTTGTGTTTCCACCCACAGATATACTGAATCAGAATCTACATTTTAACAAGATCCCCAGGTGTATAATAAATTTTGAGTTCCTTCTGAACTGTTCAACTAGTGGTTGTCAGAATTGGTTTCTAAGCAGCATTAGCATTGCCTGGGAACTTGTTAGAAATGCTACTTCTCAGCACGAGTTCAAACTGGAATGAACTGGTTTGAAGCCCTGGTTTAATCAAAATGTGTCTCCTTGATCCCAGTTGCTGTGGCGTGGGGCAGCCACTATTGCTAAAGTATAAGACAAGTCATTGTGCCCATGTGGGACCTTGAGCAGATTGTATGAACCATTTAAGATGCAGTGTCAGGATCAGCAGGTGGAGGTTATCAACATGGACTTTCTTCTGCTGGCTATATCATCACCTGCTCATTTTCACCTTTGAGGACGATTCTAGCAAGAATGATTACATCAGAAATAATAGTTGAAAAGGTAGCATCAAAATTATTTTATCCTTTCTTATCCATATATTCACTTTTTGCAGTGATTCATTTAGTCACCATTTAGCTTTATGTTAGATTTTTAATTGACCATCTCCCACAGTCCAAAAAATTGTATCACTGGAGGCTTTGAACTTGTGAAAAATTCCATGTTTACTTTATTGTGATGTGTCAGAGGGCAGCTTGTACTTATGCTTGAACTCTTCCCTTTCTATGAGATTATTAAGATATGACCAAGTTCTGCTTCATTCATCCAAACAGAAAATGTTCTGGCATGGAATCAGGCTTAACATGAAATGTCATAAAATCTATATTGTCTCCTCTTGTATCTTAACTCACAAATGAGTATCATGAAGCTAATCTTATATTCCCTTCTTTATTCTTACCAGCTGAGGGCTAGTGAAAAAGGTTTTTGTGAGGTTAAACACCGAATATACAGTTGTTAATTTTTTTTAAATAATTTTATTTTTGTTGTTACAAGAATACACACACCAATTCAGCAGTTTCTACATGTATAATACATTGACATTGATTACAGTCTTCAAATTGTACAGCCATTCTCACCCTCCTTTTTTGAGTTGTTCTTTCCTCATTAACATAAACTCACTGCCCCCTAATTTTCCTGTCGTTCAAGTTGCTGTTGTTAATTTGATCCCATACAGTTAGATCTTAAAAGAGCACAATGCTCAAGATAGACATTCTTTACTAGTTAAGCTAAGCTATTGTTTGGTTTTAAGAAGACTTTAGGGGATATTTTTGGTTTAAGGTTTAAAGATTATCTTCAGGCAATAGTTTCAGGGGTTCATCCAGCCTCGATGGTTCCAGAAAGTCTGTATTCTATGAAAATTTTAGTATCTGGTCTGTATTTTCCCCCTTTTAATCAGGATTCTTCTGTAGAAATCTTTGATCAAAATGTTCAGTAATGGTAGCCAGGGACCATCGAGTTCTTCTGGTCTCATCGCAAAGGAGTCAGTTGTTCATGGAAGCAATTAACCACACATTCCATTTCCTTCTCCTGTCCTTGACTCTCCTTCCTCAGTTGCTCCAGGCGGATACAGGCCAACTGTACCTTGAATGGCCATTTTCAGGCTTTTAAAATCCCAGGCACTATGCAAGGAACCAGGAGGTAGAACTGAAGCACTGAAGACATTATTAGGCTAATCAGCTGGGATGTCCCATGAAACCATGACCCCAAGCCTCCAAACCAAGGAACCAAATCCCATGAGGTGTTTGGGTGTATATAATCAGCCTCAGCAGCTGCTCTTTTTTTTTGGTCATTGTTGTAAATATATCTGTCACTCAACTTTTGCCAGTTCAACTTTCTACAGGTATACAACTTATTGACAGCAATTACATTAATCAGCTGTGACAGCTAAGTTTTGAAGTATAGAAATGGTAGACTTCATATCAGATCGTTCTGGCCAGTTGTTTTCCATGCACTTACTTTAATAGTTGATTTCTTTAAGCCTAGGCCATTCTGTTGTTGGTTACCATTGAGTCAGTTCCAACTCATGGGGACCCCAAATGTGCAGAGTAGAACTGCTCCTTAGGGTTTTTAAGGCTGTGACCTTTCAGAAGCAGATCGCCAGGCCTGTCTTCCAAGGAACCAGGGCTTTCAACCTGTTCATTCCAGTTTGAACTCGCACTGAGAATTTGCATTTCTGACAAGTTCCCAGCCACTGACTGGGTTTGAACCTCTAACCTTTCAGTTGAGTGCTTAACTGTTTGCACCACCCAGGCATTCCAACAGTTAAATTAATGTTTGATTAAATAATACGGTACTTTAGCCTAGCCAAGTTGACACATAAAACTAATCATCACACCTCCCCTACCCTAAATCCTTGTTTTTAAGCACATTAATTTATCAGAGAAATATGAGAGATCTATAGAAGCTTCCACTTGAGACTTTTTTATTGTCCCATTCAGTTTATACTTGTCCAGCCTTATGCAAGTGTACATGCATAAACCTATTACACCTGTAGAAATGGCATGGTGGGGGTGGCATCTGACCTGCTCTGACTTCACAACAGGGAAGGAAAATCAACATAAATAGCCCAAGGCTGATTCCTGTGAGGCAGAGGTCAGACATACCTCTTCTCTCTAACCTTTTTACCAATTGTGACACCAGCCATCCCTCCCATAGCATTCTCTGCTTCTCTGCTGAGTTTGATTATTTGTTGCAGTGGCCACACAGAACTCACAGACCATACTCACAGTTGTGGGGTTTATAAGGGAAGTAACAGGTTACAGTTCAGGTTCAGGAACGCTAAGGATATGATTCTTCAATCAGGACAGCCTCTTCTCAGCCGTGCCTGCCAGAGGTCTCTCTCTGGCCTTTGGCTCCTCAGCCTGGCCTCTGCCCTGCTTGGGCAAGTGTTACAAAGCTCTTTGAGCTCTGCCAATAAATACCTGGAGGCACCCTACTCCGCCAGTAAGCCTTAGTCCAAAGGCACTCAGCTCCAGCTCCGTGAGTCGACAAACCTAGCTCCACCAAGTGCGTGGAGGCACCCTACTCCACCAGCAAGCCTCCTGCCCGAAGGCACTCAGCTTTCTCACTCCATGGACCAAGAACGCCATTTCCTGCCAGTCTCTTGCCTCTGTTGCCACCATTTCTTTGCCACTGCCATTTCTCTGCCGCCTCTTCTCACCGTCTTCAGAGTTACAGCTCTCTCTCTCTTGGTCTGCTAGTTCCAGGAACTTCTCAGCACAGGGATCCCAGGTCCAAAGGATGCACTCCACTCCTAGCTTTTCTTTCTTGGTGGTAGTAAGATCCTCCTTTCCTGCCTCTGGGATGGCTCATTTTAAGGCTAGTGGGATGGCAAAACTGACCAATCCCCTTGTTAGGGTTCCATACACCTTATTTGCATAGTCCCATTCCCACAAGGGTCCCATGCACATTATTTACATTATTAACAAGCTATCCAATCCCCTTGGTGGGCCACAAGTACCTCATTTGTATAGTCCTCACCCAGTCTTTTGATGAGAATTACAAAAACTATGGCTAGAAGGGCCATATTAAGTAATTCATTGCACTGCACCACCTGTAACTTCTCTTCATTCCTTTTACATTTTGTATATTTTTTGTTAATAGTATGTGTCTTTTAGTCATGTAAGTTGCTGGCATCCTGCTATATTTCAAACAAACATTTATGCCAATAGTTTACCTTCACCTCAAGTTGATCCCAGTTTTAAGTAAAATTATTCATAGTACACCCATGAAATGCCTAGTTTAAAAAAGACATTTCTGTAAATTATATAATTTTATACACAAATGCATTAATAACTTCTTTAATATAATTTTTTCATATTCCAATACTAATTATCAAGCCTTCATTTAAAAACTCTTGAGCAGCAATACAGTAGAAACTTGGTATAACCGTGCCAGAAATGGAACTGGTAAAAAGGCTGGCACACTTGGGATTTTGTCTTTCAAAAAGTATACTAGGGAAAGATGATGATTACAGAAAGGAAAATACTCAGTTTGCTTTATATTTTGATGATTCTAGACATCTGAAGCTCAAATCTGGTGCTCAGGATACAGTTGGTTCTTCTGTTTTTACTCGGGAAAAGTATTAAATTCAGTTGACATATTGAACAAAGTTCAATCATGACTTTTCTTCTTTGCAAAGAAGATGTGAAGACCTTCTGTGCCACCCAGAATCACTGCACTAAACCTTCTTTGTGTCTAGAATTTATTACAAGTCATTTATTGTAATATAAGCTTATCTGTCTTACTAGCTATGCCATCAACATTCTCAAATACAGGTGGCTTAGTTCTTTTGCTGCCATCTAGTTTTTTTTTCCTCTTTTAATTGGACAATATTAAAAATATAGAAGAGTAAAAGGAATACTAAGACAAACACCTGTGTTGTGACCTCTGTTGGTTCTCTGTGCATAAGAATCTTCAAATGCCCTCTTGACCAACCACTCCTGTTTGGTCCTAATAAGGACAGTGGTAGAACTTTCTGCTAATGGGCTGATGGAGCCCTGGTAGCGCAGTGGTTAAGAGCTTGGCTGCTAATCAAAAGGTCGGCAGTTCGAATCCACCAGCCGCTCCTTGGAAACCCTGTGGGGCAGTTCTACTCTGTCCTATAGGGTCGCTATGAGTTGGAATCGACTCGACGGCAACAGGTTTGGTTTTTTTGGTTTTAATGGGCTGATACAGCTCTTCTAGTTTGTGCTTTCCCAAAGCTTGGAAAGAAATGGGTGTTACATTCCTAACCTAGTTGTTATTTTGTCACTAAAAATACAACTAAGTCAATGTTTAAGACCGAGTTTCTCAAGCCCCTCAGTTTTGTATGCCTTAAAAGTCTTGCTCGTGGTTATTGCATTGGGTTTGCAGAGTTTCCAGGCACGTTGCCCCAGACCTGGCCAGTGGCTTTGTTTCCTGGCATTGGTGGTCAGCTCTTGAAGGCATCAAATGATTGGCTCAAGTGATTTGCACAAACTTTTTTTGTTCAACTCTTCCTTTGTAGCAAGGGTTAGAAGCAGCACTAAAGGGTAGAGAGCCATGGGGCTGTTAACACCTTTAACAAACACCAGCTGGAATAAGAGAGCCGCTGCTTCCCAGGTGGCTCAGACTCTTCAACTCTCCAGCTTGTCTTCACCCTTTATAATGGCATCATCAACTGTTGTGTGAATCTGTATATTTCCTATATAAATATACTGTTCAAAGTTGTGCTAAAATAAGGTAATGGCATTCCTAATAAGGACTTGAGAATTGAATATATTAACTGATTTTATTGTACTGTTCTAATGTTCATATATATACATATATTTAAAATTTTGTCAGTTTCAGTAAGAACTGTGGAAAAGGCTATTAAAAATAAGTTGGTGATAATCACTACAGACATTAAAGAATGACAAGATTATCAAAAAATAATCAGAAAGAAACAGTGCACTAGAAATCCGAAAATCTGAGTCTTGGTTTTACTAAGTAGACGTGAATTTGAATAATTTTTTTACCATGTTTTTCTCATTATTTTAAAAAAGGAAGGAAAGGGATAGAAAACTGGAATAGAAAATTGTTAAAGCTGTTCCTGCTCTAAAATCATGCATTGTAATTTTTAGAAAGCACTTTAAATTGATATTCCCTGTGAGAAATGCATAAATAGTTAGAGGTTTATATTCAAAATTAATTGAAGGTAAGTATGGGGTGCCTTTGTAAAACTTTCATGAACTGTCTCATGGTGAATGAACATGCAAATTCTAATGGAGTGAACTTGCTGTTTTGCCTGAACTAGAACTTTTAAAGTAAAGTTTTTTGTTTTTTAAATAATTTTATATTTTTGGTGAAAGTTTACACAGAAAACAGGTTCCCATTCAATAATTCCAACATAAATTGTTCAGTGACACTGTTTACATTCTTTACATTGTGTCAACATTCTCATGATTTCAGTCCTGGTTGTTGAAAGTAAAATTTTAAAGTAAAGTTTCCATCCAAATTATTATGAATCTACCACTATTAACTGTTTGATTTAGCAAGTTACTTAACGTCCCTGAGCTAGTTTCTTGATATGTAGAAGGGAAATAAAATGCACCTTGCAGAGTTTTAAGAATGAATGAAATAAAGTTCTGACATATATGAATTGCTCAGCTAATGGATCTCTTATTACATAACAATCTCATTATTGGACTCTGGGTTCTTGTCAAAATTCACTCAAATTTCACTCCTTCAGGACATGGTCTGCTTATTTTATCTTTCTCTCCCCTCTAGAATGTATACTCTGTGAGTGCAGGAATTTTGTCTATTTATTGCGGGATTTCCAGCAACTAGAACTGTTATTTTTAGGTGCCATGGAGTTGGCTCCAACTTGTAGCAACCCCATGTATAACAGAACGAAACATTGCCCAGTCCTGCACCATCCTTACAGTCATTGTGTTTGAGTACCTAGAACGCTGCTTAGAAAATATTAGATGGATGCTCAAGAAGATATTTATTAAATTAATTAGTGAAGAACACCATTACCAAGCACTTAACTGTGAACCACCTCCGCTCACAATTTACAAATGAAAAGGTGCTTCATTTGGTTGTTTTCACACTTTACTAGGTATGAAATTGTTAAATGTTATTAGATATTAGTTGATACCCTGAGCATTACGTTAATTTTATAGTCCTTGTTCTCACAAAATGACAAAGGGTTCTTTTCTCAAGGTTACTATTGGCCTCCACACCCAATATAGATCCTCCCTGAATCTCTTTAGTCCCATGCTACATACATTGTACATTCAACTCATCAAGAAAGGATTGACATGTCTTCTGTGGTTCAGTCCATGCTAGCACATCCATCTCATTGTATTAATGACATGTTCTCTTTTTTTTAACCAGCTGATTCCCATTGAATTATGAAATAAACATAACATCCTTTGGCTTGTGCAAACTGCCACCATGGATTTAAGTTTTGTAAAACAGTGTTACCACTGACTAGCCGGAGCACCTCCTACAGGCATATACACCCTCTTCACTCAACGTGCCAAAATGATTTCCTGATGTGCGCCATCATGGGCACAATGTTAAAAAATTATACAAACACTTCAAAACTGTCAGATATTATAAATGACTACAGTTAATTAGGTGGTATTTATATCTTTTACATTTGTACTGTCTTTGGCTGCAAAAAAAAAAAAATCTATAAATTATTTAACCTTTTGATGCAACTTAGTACTTTAAATCCCTTTACTCTATAGCTTCAACATGCTAAGCAATATCAAAACCAGACCCACTGCCATCAAGTCAATTCCAACTCATAGTGACTCTATAGGACGGAGTAGACTTGCCCCATAGGGTTGCCAAGGCTGTAAATCTTTACAGAAGCAGACTGCCACATCTTTCTCCTACAGAGCAACGGGTGGATTCAAACCACCGACCTTCGGGTTAGCAGCCAAGCGCTTAACCACTACTCCACCAGGGTTCCTTCAAAGCAATTGTATACCTTGTTAAATTTATATTTGCAAATGTTTTTTGTTTAGGACACAATTTCTGCTGCAGTCAACGTTTTTGCAAAACCATCATTGGTAAAAAGAAAAAAAAAAGTTTTCATGCAAAGAAAATTTTTTCACTTAATATATTTCACAGCATTATCACTTGCTGTATTTGGATTTTTAAAAATCTGAAATTCTAGTCCTTGTTTTCAGTTCATTAATTTTTTTATTATGTTTGTTACTACATGTCTTTGCTATTCTGATTATACTTCTTGCTGTGGTTTGATACATAATTGCTTCTTAAGTCATATACATTCAATGCAGTGTGCAGTATTAGTCACATAAGAGTAGTCTCTGCTTCCACAATGACATATGCTCTTCCATTTCTCTTGAAACACACGGCTATGTCAGTCTTTCCCCATTTTTAGTGGAGAGAGAAACAGTAGTGTGATGTGATGATAACTGGCAACTCCTGTCAACGTTAGGGAGAAATGAGAGTGGTGAGAAATCCTGCCCAATAGCAGCAGCTTTTATGAATTAGGATTCGCTTTACCTTAAAATGCTAAATAACTTAGCTTAAACAAGATATAAATGCATTTCTTTCAGTAAAAGTCCAGTCCAGCAGTCCTGTGCTGGTATGATGGTTCCAAGATCATTGGGAACCTAGGCCCTGTCTAGCTCATTGCTCTTGCACCCTCTACATCAGCTGCCCCCTTTTGATACAAGATGACTGTTGTAGCAGTAATATCTACATTCCACCCAACAAGAAAGAGAAAAAGGAAGACAAATGGCATGCAAAAAGAAGACAATGCCAACAAAGGTCAGCGTTTGATATCTGCCTTGTGGCCATAAGCACAGGAGAAAAGCTAAGAGAAAGACAAAGATAATAGGTCTTGACACCGTTAAGCCACTGAACCAACATCACACTAGCAACTCCTAGCTCATGTCTTGTATGAGAAAAATAAACCCCTATTAATTTAAGCCTCCAGAGTCAGTTTTCTGTTACTTGCAGCAGAATGCATTCCTGACACAAGCTCCAAATGCCAATTGCAAAATGACGTAAACTTCACACAGTGAAACAAAGTCTGATAGCTAACTAAAAACCTAATATAACAAGCCAGTATTCTCTTAATTTACACTAATAGAAATACAATATTCACACAATGAACTTGGTTCTCATTTCAAGCTTTTAACATTGATTATAAATAATTAAAATTATTACATCTTTCATCTTTAAATTGAGTCTAAATTCAATTACACAAGTAAAAATGGAGGCATAACCTAATTTGTCAAATTCTCTAGTGTGTGGATTCTCCTAGATACTACTAAGACTTTAAATACTAAATATTCATAGGTTATCTATGCCAATAATTACAAACTTGACATGATCGTATCAATATTACGAGTTTGATTCCCTTAGCATTTCTCTTTTTTTAATTCTTGTGTTTGAAAGGACCCTTACCCACTAAGGAAACAGTTTTACTAGCTCAAATTAATTCACTGAGTCATTCACAAAAAGTGGAGTACCAACTATATGCCCGTGAACAAAACCAACCAAATACTTGCCTATGCTCAAACATTACTTTTGAGAGTTAGTAGCATGACTTTAAAGTTGTGAATGCAGAAAGAGAAATGGAATGACAATGCTACAGTTTTTTAAGAGAGTATATGGCCTTGTAGTGGAGGAAAAAGATAAATGAGATACGAATGTAAAATGAGATTATTGATAAGTGCAAAGAAAAAAAGGCAGAAAAAGACTGGGAAGTGGGAGGATGGGACAGCATTAAAATTTTAGATAGGCCAAGGAAAACCTCGCTGAAAAAGGTGAATTTTGAGTAAGGATCTGAAGAAAGTGTGGGGGCTCACTATGCAGATATCTAGGGGGAAAGCATTCCAGACAAAAGGAATAGCAAATGCCAAGGCCCTGAGGTGGGAACACACCTGTAGGGTTCAAGGATCAGCAAGAAAGCCAAATGCAGCTAATTAGGGAAATAATGGTAGAAGAGGATGTGAGGTTAAGAAGGGGATTGTAGGTCCCTGTAGGGACTTAGGCTTTTACTCAGAGAGATGAGAAGTCACTGGAAGGTTTTGAGCAGAGAAGAGACATGCTCTGACTTAGGTTTTTATAGGCTCACTCTGGTATCAATGTGGGGATTGGCTGGAGGGGAGCAACAAGCCAGGAGCAAAGAAACCAGTTAAATGGAGCACTGGGGATGGTGAGAAGTGGTCTAATTTTTGATATATTTTGAAGGTAGAGTCAGCAGAGAGAAACAAGTCAAATATGACTCCAAGGTTTTTAGCATGAGCAACCAAAGGAAGAGTTGTCATTAAATGAGATACAGAAAACTGCAAGGGGAGGGAGGAAGTATCAAAGGCTCTGTTTTGGACATTTAAGTTTGAGATACCTATTAGACATCCAAATGGAGAGACCCACTAGGTACCTAGATTTGCAAGTCTGAAGTCAGGAAAGAGTTACAAGCAGGAGACAGACATTTGGGAGTCCTGAGTATATAGGTGGCATTTAAAACTCTGAGACTATTTCAGATCACTTGAGAATTAAGTGTAGATAGATAAGAGGACAGAAGACTAACCCTGGGACACTGCAGCATTTAGAGCTTAGGAAGTGAGGGGGAACCTGCAGAAGAACCTGAGAAGGAATGACCAGAGAAGTAAGAGGAAAGCCAAACAAGTGTGGTATGTATTCCAGAAGTCAAGTGAAAACAGCATTTCAAGAAGACAGTTATCAACTGTGTCAAATGACATTGATAGGTCACCTAAGATGAGGACTAAGAAGTGACCGTTGGGAGGTGAAGCCAACATAGCACTATTGACAGAAGCACCATGCTGTCCATCTGCAGCAAAGACTCAAAAAACTAACTAAAACAGACACAAATGTCAATCCTGGAACACTAAGGGCCAAATGAAGCGACAAAGAACTCGATCAAGCACTGAATGAAATAAGAAACTGACAGGGACAGAATCAGCCAGATACCAACCTAGGTAATGAACTCTCAAGGACAAAACAAAACAAAGATTTACAACAGGGAACCAAAGAGATCAACCTATGAATGACAACAACGTCAGAACAATAAAAGAGGGAATAAATGGTGTAGGTATAGAACTTTCAAATGGAGAGGAAGTCAAGGCACTATCAAGTAATAAAAGACTGGTTTAAACTTAGGAAGATGGGGTAAATTTCAAGGTAACCACAAAGAAAGTTAACAAATCTAATCAAACTAAAGAAGAAAAACAAAGTCTCAGTAAACACAAAATCTACAATAACGAAAGAAATAAAAAAAATCCACAAAAAAAATTCAGCACAGGAGTGTAAGAGAACCAGAGAAGATGTCGGCACCACAACAAAACGTCAGCACTACAAAATGACAACAATAAACTCACGCCTATCAATAATCACACTGAACGTAATGGCTTAATGCACCCATAAAGAGACAGAGTGACAGAATGGATTTAAAAAAACAGGACCCATCAATATGCTGTCTACAAGAGACATGCCTTAGAAACGAAAACATATTAAAAAATCAAAGGATGCGAAAAAAATATATCAAGCAAACAGCTACCAAAAAAGAGCAGGAGTGGCAATAATAATTTCACATAAAATAGACTTTAAAACAAAATCCACCATAAAAGACAAGGAAGGATATTATTTAATGATTATATATAATGATTCAAAGAACAATCCACCATGAGGACATAACCATAATAAATACCTACGCACCCAATAACAGTGCTCCAAAATACATAAACTCTAACAGCACTGAACAGAAACTGACAGTTCCACAATAACAGTAGGAGACTTCAACACACCACTCTCAGTAAAGGACAGAACATCTAGAAAGAAACTCAACAAAGATACAGAAGATCTAAAGGCCACAATCAACCAACTTGACCTCATAGACATATACAGAACACCAACCAACAGCAGCAAAGTACATATTCTTTTCCAATGCACATGGAATGTTCTCCAGAATAGACCACATCTTAGGCCACAAAACAACCCTCAACAAAATCCAAAACACTGAGATAATACAAAGCATCTTCTCTGATCACACCACCATCAAAGGAGGAATTAATAACAGGAAGAGTACGGGGAAAAAATCAAATACATGAAAACTGAGTAACGCCTTGCTTAAAAACCACTGGGTAATAGAAGAAATCAAAGATGGAATCCAAAAATTCCTAGAATCAAACAAGAATGAAAACACATCATACCAAAACCTTTGGGACACAGCAAAGGCAGTGCTCAGAGGTCAATTTATAGCAATAGATCCACACATCAAAAAAGAAGAAAGGGATAAAACCAAAACATTAGCTATACAACTCGAATAAATACAGAACAGCAAAAGAAGCCCACAGCTACCAGAAGAAAGAAAATAATAAAGATCAGAGCAGAAATAAATGACATAGAAAATAGAAAAACAATAGAAAGAATCAACAAAACTAAAAGTTGGTTCTTTGAAAGGATCAACAAAATCGACAAACCATTGGCCACACTAATGAAAGAAAAACAGGAGAGGACACAAATAACCTAAATAAGAAATGAAATGGGTGACATTCCAACAGACCCAACTAAATTTAAAAAAGATCATAACAGAGTACTACGAAAAAGTATACTCAAACAAACTTGAAAACCTAGAGGAAATGGACAAATTTCTAGAAACACACTACCTACCTAAACTACACAAAACGGAGGTCAAAAATCTGAACAGACACATAACTAGGGAAGAGACTGAAAAGGTTAAAAAAAAAAAAAAAGAAAGTACCAACAAAAAAACCAGCTCTGGCCCAGATGCCTTCACTGGAGAATTCTACCAAACATTCAGAGAAGAGCTTACACCAGTACTACTCAAATTATTTCAGAACATAGAAAAGGAAAGGATACTTCTGAATTAATTCTATGAAGCCAGCATAATTTGATACAAAACCACGCAAAGACACTACAAAAAAAGAAAATTACAGACCAATATCTCCCGTGAATATAGATGCAAAAATTCTCAACAAAATTATAGCCAATAGAATACAGCATCATATTAAAAAAATAATACACCATGAACAAGTGGGATTCATACTAGGTATGCAAGGATGGTTCAGTGTTAGAAAATCAATCAATGTAATCCCCTACATAAATAAAACAAAAGAATCACAGGATCATCTCAATTGACACAGAAAAGGCATTCAATAAAGTCCAATACACATTCCTGATAAAAACTCTCAATAAAATAGAAGGGAAATTCCTCAACATAGTAAAGGGCATCTATACAAAACCAACAGCCAACATCATTCTTAATGGAGAGAGGCTGAAAACATTCCCCCTGAGAACAGGAACAAGACAAGGATGCCCTTTATCGCCACTCCTACTTAACATTGTGCTGGAAGTCCTAGCTAGAGCAATAAGGCAAAAAAAGAAATAAAGGGCACCCAAATTGGTAAGGAGGAAGTAAAATTGTCCCTATTTGTGGATGATATGCTACTATACATAGAGAACCCAAAGGACTCCATAAGAAAACCACTGGAACTAATAGATTCAGCAAGAGTAGCAGGATACAAGATAAACATACAAAAATGAGTTGTATTGCTAGATACCAATAAAGATAACAACGAAAAGGAAATTAGGAAAACAATAACATTTATAATAGCCCCTAAAGAAATAAAATACTTAGGAATATCTAACCAGAGATGTAAAAGACCTATACAAAGAAAACTAAAAAATACTACTGCAAGAAACCAAAAGAGATAAATGGAAAAACATACCATGCTCCTGGATAGGTGGACTCAAAATTGTGAAAATGACAGTTCCACCCAAAACAATCTACAAATACAATGTAATCCCAATCCAAATACCAACAACATTGTTTAATGAGATGGAAAAACTAATCATTAACTTTATATGGAATGGAAAGAGGCCCCAGATAAGTAAAGTACTATTGAAGACTAAAGTAGGAAGCCTCCCACTACCTGACCACAGGACCTACTATACAGCTATGGTAGTCAAAACAGCCTGGTACTGGTACAATGACAGACACATTGACCAATGGCACAGAATCGAGAATCCAGATGTAAATCTATCCACTTACAGTCACCTGATCTTCGACAATGGCCCAAAGTCCATTAAATGAGGAAAAAACAGTCTTTTAACAAATGGTGCTGGCAAAACTGGTTGTCCATCTGCAAAAAAATGAAACAGGACCCATACCTCACACCATACACAAAAGCTAATTCAAAATGGATCCAAGACCTAAATATAAAACCAAAAACTATAAAGATCATAGAAGAAAAAATAGGGTCAATGCTAGAGGCCCTAAAACACAGCATAAACAGGATACAAACCATAACTAACAATACACAAACACGAGAAGATAAGCTAGATAACTAGGATCTTCTAAGAAATTAAACACTTATGCTCATCAAAAGATCTCACCAAAAGAGTAAAAAGAGAGCCTAAAGACTGGGAGAAAAAATCTGGCTATGACAAATCCGACAAAGGTCTAATCTCTAAAATCTACAAGAAAATCCAACACCTCTACAACAAAAAGACAAATAATCCAATTTAAAAATGGGCAAAAGATATGAACAGATACTTCACCAAAGAAGACATTCAGGCAGCTAACAGATACATGAGGAAATGCTCACAATCACTAGCCATTAGAAAAATGCAAATCAAAACTACAGTGAGATAACCATCTCACCCCAGCATTACCGGGACGAATCAAAAAAAAAAAAATAACAAATGTTGGAGAGGTTGCAGAGAGATTGGAACTCTTATGCACTGGTGATGGGGATGTAAAATGGTACAACCATTTTGGAAAATGATATGGTGCTTACTTAAAAAGCTAGAAATAGAAATACCGTATGATCCAGCAATCCCACTGCTAGGAATACATCCTAGAGAAATAAGAGCCGTCACACGAATAGACATATGCACACCTATGTTCACTGCAGTATTAGTCACAATAGCAAAAAGATGGAAATATCCTAAGTGCCCATCAACAGATGAATGGATAAACAAACTGGCACATACACACAATGGAATACTACGCAACTATAAAGAACAATGAGGAATCTGCAAAACATCTCACAACATGGAGAAATCTGGAGGGCATTATGCTGAGTGAAATAAGTCAATCACAAAAGGACAAATACTGTATGAGACCGCTATTACAAAAACTCATAAAAAGGTTTACACACAGAAACAATCTTTGATGGTTATTAGGGAGGGGAGAGGTGGCGAGGGAAAAACACTAACTAGACAATAGATAAGTGGTAACTTTGGTGAGGAAACCCTGCTGGCATAGTGATTGAGTTCAGCTGCTAACCAAAAGGTCAGCAGTTCTACTCTGTCCTATAGCGTCACTATGAGTTGGAATTGACAGCAGTGGGTTTGGTTTTTTGGAACTTTGGTGAAGGGTAAGACAGTACACAATACTGGTGAAGTCAGCACAATTTGACCAAGGCAAGGTCATAGAAGCTTCATAGACACATCCAAACTCCCTGAGGGACTGAATTATTGGGCTGAGGGCTGGGGACCATGGTCTCGGGGAACATCTAGCTCAACTGGCAGTAACATAGTTGTATAATGTTCTACATACTATTTTGGTGAGTAGCATCTGGGGTCTTAAAAGCTTGTGAGCAGCCATCTAATATACTCCACTGGTCCCCCCTCGTCTGGAGCAACGGAGACTGAAGAAAACCAAAGACACAAGGGAAAGATTAGTCCAAAGGACTATGGACCACAACTACCATAGCCTCTACCAGACTGAGCCCAGCACAACTAGATGGTGCCCAGCCACCACCACCGACTGTTCTGACAGGGATCACAATAGAGGGTCCTGGACAGAGCTGGAGAAAAATGTAGAAGAAAATTCTAACTCACAAAAAATGACCAGACTTACTGGTCTGAAAGAGACTGGAGAAACCCTGAGAGTATGGCCTCCAGACACCCTTTTAGCTCAGTAATAAATTCACTCCTGAGGTCCACCCTTCAGCCAATGATTAGACAGGCCCATAAAACAATAACACACATAGCTCAACCAAGTATACGAGACTAAAGGGGTACACCAGCCCAGGAGCAGGGACAAGAAGGCAGGAGGGGACAGGAAAGCTGGACAAATGGAAATGGGGAACCCAATGTCGAGAAGGGGAGAGTGTTGATACGTCGTGGGGTTGCAACCAATGTCACAAAACAATATGTGTATTAATTGTTTAATGAGAAACTAATTTGTTTTGTAAACCTTCATCTAAAGCACAATAAAATAACAATAATAATAACTATTGATTATGAATAACAAAAAAAAGTGACCATTGGCTCACGTTGTCATCCACTGTGTCAGCTCCCCGTACTGGAAGAGGAGCAAGTTTCTCCAGAAAATTTTCCCTGCCAGACCCCAGTTCGAATTAGGGATTCTTCTTAGTGCTCCTTTGGCACACATGCAAATCTAATTTAGTCATTCAACAAAAATTTATTTATTGTTTGTTCTTTACCAGCTACTACTCCAGGCTGGCAATGAGAAAAAAAAAGTCAAAAAATCATTTCTCATGGAGCTTTCATTCTAATGGGGCTGGGGTGTTGGCAGGGGGAGACCAGAGGAGGATAGACAATAAACGATACAAAAGAGGAATGTTTATAGTATGTTAGAACGTGATAAGTGCTATGGAGAAAAATGATGCAGGAAAGGAGCACAGGGAATGTGGGGAGCGAGGAGCTGTAGTTTTAAAAGGGGTGCTCAGAAAAGGCCTCTCTGAGAAAAGACAGGATGGGAGTGAGCAAGAGCATTCCAGACAGAGAGAGCAAGCACAGAAACCCGGAGGCCAGAGCATGCCTGTCATGTTCAAGAACAGCTAGGAAACTGTGTGGCTCGAGCACAGTGAGCCAAAGAGAAAGTATTAGGGGATGAGGACACAGAGCAAATGGGGAAGGGTGGCAGATCATAAAGGGCTCTGGAGGCCATTAAAAAGACTTTAGTTTTTCTCTTAAAGAAATGGACAGCTTGGAGGGTTTTGAGCAAAATAACATGAGGTGACTGTGGTCACGGTTTTCATAATAGAGTATAGTGGGTAAAGGCAGAAGCAGAAGCTGGTAAGGAAGCTATTGCAAAAAACAAGGTGGGGTTTAGGAAAACTAGTTCATTAAGGAAGAATGCCAAAGAAGTTGCAAGGCCTTACCCAGCAAATATCAAAAAGGGCCCAAAGGAAACACTAACCATTTCCTGCTTCCTGCATAGTGAGAAGTAAAATCCGTTTCCGAGAGCACTATTCTGTCCTATCAGTAACAGATGAACTAAAAAATTTCAGAGGCTTAATGCAATATAAATTTATTTATAGCTCATATAAAGTACCTCTCCTCCAAATGGTAGTTTAAGAACTCAGGATTCCTCGATCTTGTGGCTCCACTGCATTCAACAGGTAGCTTCCTAGGTTGCTGCAGAAGGAGAGAGAGCAAGTTTGCAGGGGCCAGGCCTGGAAGTGCCAAGTAGCACTTCTGCTCCACTTCCATTGGCCAGAACTCAATCACAGGGTCACATCTAAATGGTAAGGAAGGTTGTGAAATACTGCCCAGCTGTGTACCCAGGAAGACAAGGAAGCAAACCTAGTTAATAGCTAGTCATCTTCTGCTACAACTGTGAATATGCATGCTTTTTGTTTCTGCCCATGTCTGTCACCAAAACTTCCAAAAATAATTTCAAGTGCTCTCTCTTCAAAGCATCAAGAGCTAATTCCTCTGCAGATTTGAATTTATAAAGAGCTGGGCTATTTGTGTGCCCACCACTGTTTTCACTCACTCACCATCTCTTTTCCTAGGCCTTGTGAACAAGTCCAATTTTTCTTCTTTCTAGTATAGAAGAAAGAAGCTGAAATGGATGAAGCCGTAACAAACTGAATGACTAACTTTGCTTCTGGGAATATAAATCACAACTCATCCACCCTCATTTCCTAGAATGCTTTATCTGCACAATTTCCTTATCGCTTAGACTAGATAAGGAACTCATTTTAAATACATTAAAATTGATATTTAAAACTACAGCTTTTAAATTACATCTGTGTGCAGAGTCAACTCCTGATGATCTGTGCCAATGAAAAAGAAATATGCATAATATAAAGTGATTTACAATTTCTTTTCTTCACTTGTGAATTCAGTTACTACCTCGTAATGCCCTTCTCCACTCAGTCTGATTTTTCTAGCAGGTCCCCATTGTCATTTATGCCAAATGATCTGTGAATTTTGATTAACTGAATACAGATTACACCCATATGATAAATTGTTTTGAAAATAAACTTTCAATTATATAATAAAAACATACCAGTAACACAGTTTAAAGTGTGCATTTCAGTTGAAGGCTACATTCTTTGGAAAAGACAATTGATTCTTTTGATATTCTTGTACACAGCCAAGGTTCACATATGTTGTTTATTAAACGTAACTCCTTGGTCGTTTTTCTGCTTACTTGTCGCAATTTCTTACAGTAGCGGTCTTCTGGGAATACCACAAAAGCTACAAAAGCAAAAAACCCATCGCCATCAAGTCGATTCCAACTCATGACAACCCATGTGCTACAAAGTAGAATTGCTCCACAGGGTTTTCTTGGCTGTCCTCTTTATGTAAGCAGATCACCAAGCCTTTCTTCCACAGCACCACTGGGTAAGTTGGAACCGCCAAACTTCAGGTTAGTAGTTGAGTGCAAACCATTTGCACCACCCAGGAACCTTTTCCTAAAAGCTACAAAAATTTAAAAATGTTTATTTGGTGAATCATATAATATGTAAAATCTAATTTACTTACAAAAGCTTAGGTGATAGCCTAGTAATAAAAATGTCCTTAATTTCTTCTCTTACCAAAATTTGGTAAGCTTTTCTCAAAATTTTAATGTATTTTTAACATTTGTCCCCAGTGATTATTAAAATCAGGCAAGTTTGTGAAACACCAATCTAGAATATAAATGAAATTCCTCAAAGAAGACTCCATTTGCTGAATTGTTACATAAACCTATGAGGTACACTGAACATCAGTTAAACACCATTACATACAACTAAGAGTAACGTATCGTGCAAATGTGAGGTCATTGATGGTTCAATGGTAGTATTCTTGCCTTCTATGCGTGTCATGGATTGAATTGCGTCCCCCAAAAATATGTGTCAACTTGGTTAGGCCACGATTCCCAGTATTGTGTGGTTGTCCTCCATTTTGTGATTGATACAATTTTCCTATATGTTGTAAATCCGAATTTCTGTCTGTGGTTATTGAGGCAAGATTGGATTATGTTGAAGAGGATTAGGGTGGGATGTAACACCCTTGATCAGGTCACATCTCTGATCCAATGTAAAAGGAGTTTCCCTGGGGTGTAGCCTGCACCACCTTTTATCTTACAAGAGATAAAAGGAAAGGGAAGCTAGCAGAGAGCGGGGGGACCTCATATCACCAAGAAAGCAGAGCCAGGAGCAAAGTACTTCCTTTGGACCTGGGGTTTCTGCATGGAGAAGCTCCTAGTCCAGGGGAAGATTGATGACAAAGACCTTCCTCCAGAGCCAATAGAGAGAGAGAAAGCCTTCCCCTGGAGCTAACACCCTGAATTTGGACTTTTAGCCTACTAGACTATGAGAGAATTAATTTCTCTTTGTTAAAGCCATCCACTTGTGGTATTTCTGTTATAGCAGCACTGGATGACTGAGACTATGTGGAAGACCTGGGTTCAATTTTGGCCCGATGCACCTCATATGCAGCCACCACTTGTCTAACAGTGGAGGCTTGCATATTGCAATGACACTGAACAGGTTTCAGTGGAACATTCAGACTAAAAAAGACTTGGAAGAAAGGCCTGGGGATCTACTAAGCTTTATAGTATAAACATTGTTTTGTTGATTGTTTATTGTATTGTTTCAATTAAATCATAAAATGTAGTTTTTCTTGATGATATATTATTTAATTTTTCTACAAGAGATAAAATATGATAGTAGTTCTCCTATTTGAAAAGCACTTTATCATGAAATTACATGAGAATTTTAATTAAATATTATTTTGAATTTGGCCCTGACAGGACTTTGTGATATTAAGATAAATTAATTGAATAAACAAAATTAACTGCTGCACGATTTTCAGAAAATGCAGTTGATACAGAAAAGTACTTTTGTAACATCTGAAATCAGATTAATCAAAGTTAATTTCATATGATCACGGTAAAAGGCAGTCCTTCACAGTTGAAAGCCATTTATATTAGCATTTCCAAATCATTGTGGTTTATAGGAAAATAATTACAATATTTATTGTTACAGTAATTTAATCGATAGTCTCATTCCATATCTTACTCATATCCTGTCTTGGGGACATAAATTTTACATACACAATAACTAAAAAGAAAATGCATAATTCCCATTTTCAGTGCCAAAAAAAGATGAAGCCATTAAGGCTGGCAGGGTGTACACACAGTAAGGTCAAGAAACAAAAAGATGTGCGAAGGGCTGGTAGTCAGTCAGTGTACCTACCACGCTGCAATTATGTTTTTCTGAAGCTATTATTTAAATGTATACAAAATATACATAAGACATTTTAAAACATTTAATTAGCAAGCTCATATAAGTCCTTCCCCAATCCTAAATTCCTCTTCACTATTGTAACACTTACTTAGCATCTTCTGTTTGTAGGCTATTATCCTAGGTACTGAGGATACAAAGAAAGATTAGACAAAGTCTGCCTTCAAGGTTTATAATTTAATTGAGGACTCAATGGTAAATATCAAAAGAGACAGATAGGTTATATGTAAGGTGTCTTATCAAAGTTCAGCTCTCTCAACAACTATATCAGAATTATATAGCGTGCTGGATAAAATGCAGATTCCTTGACTTACCATCCAGATCTACTAAATCAGCATCTCTGGAGATATGCTTCCAGGAACATGCATTTTAACATCCCAATGATTCTGACTCTCCGTAAAGTCTGAGAACCACTGGTAAAAGTTAAATTCCTAAGAGACTGGCATAAAGTAAGAAGCTGCCAGTAAGGATTCAGTCTTCCCTCTCGTCTATCAATGTTCCTCAAAGAATGAAAATATTGAAACAAAACAAAACTGTAATAATTCCCAAAGTATTTTATCATCTCAGTAGAAAATCCAAAAGACTCTACTAAAAAATAACTAAAAAGAGTTTAGTAAAAATGAAGGATATACAATCATTACACAAAAATCAATAACATTCCTATACTTAGAATCAGAAAATGTTATATATATTATAAAAGCTGCAGTAGTTATAAGGTTTCCAGGGATAAATCTAGTAAAATATGTAAAACAAAACAAAAAAAAAAAAAACCAATAAGGAGGAAATTTAAATTTAAAACCTTATTAAAAGACACAGAAGAAGCCTTACATAAATGGAGAGAAATACTATGT
>NW_004443965.1:22705289-22709734 GCF_000243295.1 Trichechus manatus latirostris
CAAATTAAAACTCTACTACAGTTTTTCACTGGGGAAAAAAAACAAAAACAAAAGCTGCTGTTAGAATTCACATGGAAGAGTGAACTAAAAAAGAAAGAAGAAGATAACAGCAAAACAAATCCATTGCCGTCGAGTCAATTCCGACTCATGACTCTATATCCAAATCATGCCCTATCAGAATCATGACTTACTAAAAGCTCTAGTATTCGAATCAATGTTATTGGCCAAAGGATAGACAAATAGACAATGGAACAGAATAGAGACCTAGACATAGAACTACATATGTACTACCCAAACTCATTGCTGTTGAGTTGATTCTGACTCATAGCAACCCTATAGGACAGAGTAGAACTGCCCCATAGAGTTTCTAAGGAGTGCCTGATGGATTCAAACTGCTGACCTTTTGGTTAGCAGCCATAACTCTTAACCACTACGCCACCAGGGTTTCCATATGTACTACAGGATGTTAATAAATTGAGGTGGGGGGTGCAATATCTGCAACTCACAACAAAGGGCTAATCGCCCTAATATATATAAAGGCCTCCTAGAAATTAATAAGAAAAATAATGCTATGACATAATAAAAAAACAGAGGATAGAAACAAACAACAGAAAAGGAAACATAAATAGCTTTTAAACATATGGGAGCCCTGGTGGTGCACTGGTTAAGAGCTTGGTTGCTAACCAAAAGGTCGGCAGTTTGAATCCTTGGAAACTCTATGAGGTAGTTCTACTCTGTCCAATAGGGTTGCTATGAGTTGGAAATGACTTGACGGCAACAGGTTTGGTTTTAAACATGTGAGAAAGATGCTCAACCTCACTTACATTACAAATTGAATAACCTCACTCACTTAGATTACAAATTGAAACTAGAGTGGCATACTACATTTATTTATCAAATTGACAAACATCCAAACATTTGATAACACAATGTTGGTAAGGGTATGGAGTAAAAAAGATACTTGTCATACATTTCTGGCAGGAGTGTAAATTAGTGCAGTCCTATATGGAGGGCAATTTGGCAATAGCTATCAAAAGTACAAATGCACTTACCCTATGAACAAGTAGTTTCATTTCTAGGAATTTACCTAGTATGTGCAAAGTTATTCATCATAGCATTGTATGGTAGTTAAGAGCATGAATGCTGGAGCCTAACAGCTGGATTTTAAATCCCAGTTCTACCACTTACTAACATTATGCCCTTGGGTAAATTACTTATTCTCTCTGTGTTTCAGCTCCCTCTTCTGTAAAATGAGGAATAGGAGTACCTGCCTCTGTGGGTTAGTGTGAGAATTAAATGAGTTAATCTACGGAAACAGTACTTACAACAGTATCTTGCACATACCAAGTGCTATTTGTGCATTAACTATTGTTATTAATGTCAAAGGACTACAGACAACCTATATGTTTGTCGATAGGGAACTGCTCAAATAAATTATGGTAGAGCTATACAATATAGACATAAAAAATGTGTAAAGAAACCCTTTTATGGATATATTTAGTGAAGAAAGCAAGGTGCAAAGCGATGTGTGTAATATTCTACTATTTGTATAGAAAAGGATGGAGACAAGGAGAATATGTGAGTATGTCTTGTATATGCATTTTAAAAGTTTCTGGGAGGATATCAGAAAGTCATAGATGGGAGAAGAGATGGAAGGAATATTTTTCACTGTAAGCCTTTTTGATAGGTAAGGCATGTCAATGTATTACCTGTTCAAAAATAATAATAATTTTAAAACAATTCCAGGTGGATTAAAGATCTAAATTTAATGAGAGAAAATGTATAAATTTTAGAATATAAAAATGAATATGTTTATGTCATCAGGAAAAGGAAATACTTCTTATACAAGAGACAAAATGCACAAACTATAAGAAAAATATTGATAAATTTAACTTCATTAAAATTTTTTAAACTTCAGAATAGCAAAAATCTTCATAAAGCAAAAACATAAGCCCCAGATTGAGAAAAGATATTTGTAAAATATATAACTGACAGGTTTAGCACAAATCAATATGAAAAACATAAATAACTAAAAATGAGCAAATGACATGAACAGGCAATTCAAAGAAGAAACCTCAGTTATATATATATATGAAAAGATGCTTAGTGTCACTAGTAATCATATATATTTGTATTTAATGTATATTAAAACAATAGTAAGATACCATTTTACATCCATCAGATTGGCAAAAATATAGTCTGAAAAATGGTGGCAAGATTTGGGGATATGAGCACTATTATACATTGTATAGAGTGTAAATTGATACCACATAGGAAGTAAATCAGTCAGGGCCCTTATTTGCTAGCAATAGAAACTAACTCTGACTGATGTAAACAGAAAGGGTATTTATTGAAAGAACACTGAGATGCTTATAGAATCTCAACAAAGGCTGGATAACAGGCTTGGAAAAGTAGGAGCAAAGGGAGGCAGTGCTGACAAACCATAGCTAAATTCATGCCACTGAACCATCTGGGGAGCCATCCCTACCACTGGCAAGCACTAGATGGCAGCGGTAATGCTCTCCATGTCAACTTCTTTGTGTCACCTGCTTCAACTTCAGAATCCTGAGTGGGGGCGGGGAGTGAGGGGTTATCTGCTTGATCCTGCCTATGTCATAATCCCGTGCTCTAACCACCCAAGGGACTGGGAAAGTGAGTGTCACCCATTTTCCATTTTAATAATGGGAGGTGAACTCTGCCTCCCACCAAGTCTTATAAATGGTAATTTCCTCAAATATAGGAAGCATGTTCAGCTGCAGGGGAGCCATAAAATAACAAATATCCACAGAAGAGAACAATCTACTCCATGTCCAGAAATTTCATTTCTAAGTATTGTTGTTAGCTGCTGTTGAGTTGATCCCTTACTTGTGGCAACCCCATGTGTAATGAGATTGGACCGTTGTGATCCATAGGGTTTTCATTGGCTGATTTTCAGAAGTAGATTGCCAGGCCTTTCTTCCTAATTCATCTTAGTCTGGAAGCTCCGTTAAAATCTGTCCAGCATCATAGCAGTATGCAACCCTCCAATTACAGAAGGGTGGTGGCTGTGCATGAGGTGCATTGGTCAGGAATTGAACCTAGTTCTCCCTCAAGATATCTATCATCAATGCCTCCTCTCTAAGTATGTTGTTGTTGTTGTTAGGTGCCACTGAGTGAATTTTCGACTCATAGTAACCCAATGTGACAACATAGAACTGCCTCATAGGGTTTTCTAGGCTGTAATCTTTACTGGAGCAGATCATTAGGTCTTTTCTCCTGCAGAGTGAGTGGCTGCAGAGTGAGTGAACTGCCAACCTTTCAGTTAGCAGCTGAGTACTTAACCATTGCTCCACCAGGGCTCCTCTCTAAGTATAAATTATAAAACTAGCAATTCTTCTACATGTGTACAAGAAAATATGTACTTATTCATTGCCACATTGTCTCTAAAAGGGAAAAATTGGAAATAACCTAATTTTGTTCATTAGTAGGCAAATGGATAAAATATACTACGGTTTAGAATACTATATAGTAATTAAATGAATGAACAAGATCTACATGCATCAACATGAATACAGCTCAAAAAAAATGAAAAACTTGACTGAAGAACAAAGTTGCAGAAGAATACATGCAGTATGATACTATTTATATAAAATTTTAACATATATGAAGTTACAGTATATGTTGTAAAAATACAAAAACATGCATGGGAATGATACATACCTACTTGAGGATAGTGATTACCTTTGGGGGAAAAGAAAGAAATTAGGATACTGTGAAGCTTTAGTTCTAACACTTTATTTCTTAAAAAACAAAACAAAGACTAAAGCAAATTTGGAAAATATTAATATTTTTAAAATGGGCAATGTCATTGTTCTACCCAGATCACCTTGGATCCCTTGTGGTTGTTGTTAGTTGCCGTCAAGTTACCAAACCTGTTGCCCTTCAGTCGATTCCAACTCATAGAGACCCTATAAGACAGAGTAGAACTGCCCCGTACGATTTCCAAGGCTGTAATCTTTATGGAAGCAGACTGCCACATCTTCCTCTCATGGAGAGGCTGAACCATTGATCTTTCTTTTGGTTAGCAACCAAGCACTTAACCACTGTGGCCACAGTGTCATCAGGGCTCTCAAGAAATCATTTGCACATAAATCTTGGTTTCAGCTCTGCTTCTGGGGAACTTGACCTAAGACAATTTATTAAAACAACTCCCACCTACCCCCATATGTGCCCACACTCTTACCATCCCACTTGTTACCTATGGGTGAATGCAAATGTTCATATCAAAAGCCAAATTCTCTACCTGTGCACTACCATATTTTTATGTAAATAACACATGCCTACTACATTTGTTTGCCAACCACACCCTCTCTCCATTAGGTATTTTCATAAGCTCTGCTATCTCCATTTTTTTTTTTACATGTTGCTGTAAAAAAAAATAGCATAATGCTTAGGAAAATATAGTG
>NW_004443965.1:22711128-22712403 GCF_000243295.1 Trichechus manatus latirostris
CAGAAGAGACTCTGAAACTTGCTCTTGAAGGTCAAGTAGCTAAAGTAAACAGAACAAATGATGTAGTAAATGAGCTGAACAGAAGACTTAAAGGGTGACTCAAGAAGACAAAGTAAAATATTATAATGACATGTGCAAAGAACTGGAGTTATGTGCAAAGACCTGGAGTTAGAAAAACAAAAGGAAAGAACACACTCAGCATTTCTCAAGATGAAAGAACTGAAGAAAAAATTTAAGCCTCAACTTGCAATACTGAAGGATTCTATGTACAAAATACTGAACAACACAGGAAGCATCAAAAGAAGATGGGAGGAGGAGGCAGGAACAAGATGGCAGAGTAGTCAGACGCTTCCTTGGTCCTTCTTACAACAAAGACCCCAAAAAACAAGTGAATTGACTATATATGACAATCTAGGAGCCCAGAACATCAAAGGCAAACTTGAGGGATCAGACTGAGCGGAAGGGGTAAAGAGAGATGGTTCAGAGGCAGCGAGGAGTTACCAGACCTGACCTGGCCAGCGCTGGCACCCTGCAGGCTGGATCCGCTAGTGCGTAATGGGTGAGGCAAGCAGTGGCGCTCGGGATGTGTTTTCCACCTCAGGAGAGACCGAGCAGCAGAGAGTCTGCTCAAGCCTATAGAACCAGCGAGAAATGGAGCTCAATCAGTAAAAGATAACTACAAGAGTCTTACCTACTGCACAGATTAAATTTTAAAAAACCCTTTTGGGAAGTACCTCTCTCCCATTTACTTGCTCCCTTCCTGCTCTGCTCAAGGTCAAGGTCCAGCTTCAGTGATTGCTGTACCCCCTAAGCCAGAAGTAGGACCCATCAAGCACCCTGAGCCACTCTGTGCCAGGTCCCCAAAGCTGTGAACTCAGGGCAGAAACAGCCCCTTTGCCTTGGCACAGGCATAAGGGGTCCACAGATTTTGAATGCCTTTCACACCTGCATAGACCTGTGTGGGCCCATTTCAGCAGCGTAGGCCCTCATTAGCACACTACAACAGGGTATATACCTGAAGCCTATTTTCAATGGTATAAGCTATAAGGGGGAGTGGCAGATTCATGATGTTTGACACCACCCTGCCCATTAAGCAGGGTCCTCGCCTACCCACACCAGGGGCCTGAGGCCTGGTGGCACCACCTATTCCAGTGACCCACCTGAGACACAGGTCCAAGAATAAGTGGTGACTCTTAGTCCTTACAGCCAACAGCACTGGGTTCCCATAGCATGGTTGCAAAACCCACCTACTTACACGATGTACGGAACAAGGAC
>NW_004443965.1:22718697-22719814 GCF_000243295.1 Trichechus manatus latirostris
GCTGCCACCAATGACCACCCTGACAGGGAACACAACAGAGAGTCCCTGACAGAGTGAGAGATAAGTGGGGTGCAGAACTCAAATTCTAGTAAAAAGACCAGACTTAATGGTCTGACTGAGACTGGAGGGACCCCGGAAGGCATGGCCCTCAGACTCTCTGTTAACCCATAACTAAAACCATTTCCAAAGCCAACTCTTCTGACAAAGATTAGACTAGACTATAAGACATAAAATGGTACTCATGAAGAGTGTGCTTCTTAGTTCAAGTAGATACACCAGACTGATTGGGCAGCTCCTGTCCGGAGGCCAGATGAGAAGGCAGAATGGGATAGGAGTTAGTTGAATGGACACAGGAAATCCGAGCTGGAATGGAGGAGTGTGCAGTCACATTATAGGGATAGTAACTGTATAAATTTTTGTATAAGAAACTAACTTAAGCTGTAAACTTTCACCTAAAGCACAATAAGAAAAAAAAAAAAAAGAAGAGTATGGAAGGAATACACAGAATCACTATACCAAAAAGAATTAGTAGATGTTCAGTCATTTCAGGAGGTAGCATATGATCAAAAACTGATGGTATTGAAGGAGGAAGTCCAAGCTGCACTGAAAACATTGTTGAAAAACAAGGCTCCAGGAATTGACGGAATGCCAACTGAGATGTTTCAACAAACAGATGCAGTGCTGGAAGTGATCACTTGTCTATGCCAAGAAATTTGAAGATAGCTACCTGGCCAACCTACTGGGAGAAATTCATGTTTATGCCTATTCCAAAGAAAGGTGATCCAACTGAATGCAGAAATTATCAAACAATATCACTAATATCATACATGTAAAATTTTGCTGAAGATCATTCAAAAGCGGCTGCAGCAGTACACCGACAGAGAACTGCCAGAAATTCAGGCTGGATTCAGAAGAGGACGTAGAACAAGGGATATCATTGCTGATGTCAGATGGATCCTGGCTGAGAGCAGAGAATACCAGAAAGATGTTTTTATTGAGTATGCAAAGGCATTCGACTGTGTGGATCATAACAAACTATGGATAACATTGTGAAGAATGGGAATTCCGAACACTTAATTGTGCTCACAAGGAACCTGTACATAGATCAAGAGGCAGT
>NW_004443965.1:22720686-22730008 GCF_000243295.1 Trichechus manatus latirostris
TAACAAGGATCGTGAGGATGGCGCAGGACCTGGCACTGTTTCATTCTGTTGTACATAGGGTTGCTATGAGTAGCAACCAACTCGATGGCACCTAACAACAAAACCTACTCAAGGACGTCACTCCAACCATTGTCCTCTCTCTTTCCAGCATCATCAGTTTTCCTTCTCTCCTAAATGTTTTCCAAAATATACCAACATACTGTAAATTTTATCTATATTTTTAAGAAAAATCTAGATCTCATCTCCCTTTCCGGCTATTACCCTGTTACCCCTTTGCCTGAAAAAATCCTTGAAAGAATTGTCTAAACTGTTTTCTTCAATTTCTCTATTCCTCCTTACCGTTGAAACTCACTCCAGTCAGGTTTTCACTGCTTTCATTCCTCCAAAACTGCTCTCTTCAAGGTCATCCAATGACTTTGCACATTGCTAAATGAAGGGTCAATTTCTATGCCTCAACTACAGCATTTGTTATAGGTGATTACTTCCTTCACCTTGAAATACTTTCTTCCCTTGCTGTGATAGTTTGTGATATTGGTCAGCAGATACTCACTCTGCTAGCCCACTCGCTGTGGGTGGAATATTCTTTCCTACACTTCTGATACTGGATTTGTCTATGGGACATGCTCTAGCCAATGGAATATTAGCCAAATGATGTGAGCAGAAACCTTAAATGTAACTGTGGGGTTTGCACTGGCTCTTGCACTCCAGTGATCTTGCATGAGAAGAACTTCCTGGGGGTGGCTACTGACTCTTCAGTTTGGGCTCCACACCTCAGCACAACCTGCAGCTGAAGCAGCGTCACCCAGCTGAACACACCCTAGGTCAGGTGAACTGCACTCAGTCTGGAGATCTTGGGCATGAGTACAGATGTATTGCTATACAAGCTACTCAATTTTGGAGTGATTTGTTATGTAGTATTATTGTAAAAGCTAATACATTTGCCTTTCAGGACACATCATTCTCCTAACTTTTCTCTTAATCAGTGACTGCTCCTTCTCAGTTCCCTTTACTACTAGTTCTTCCTCATCTCCCTGACCACTTAATATTGGAGTGCCCCAGGGTTCACTCCTCAAACCTGTTCTCTATGCTCACTCTCATGTTGCGCTTAGCCATTCTCATGACTTTAAAATATAGTTGATCCCATTTATCCATGGATTCTGTATTTCTGAATTCACCTACCTGCTAAAATTTATTTCTAACCCCAAAATCAATACTCGGGGTGTTTTGCGGTCACTGGTGCACACGCGCAAAGCAGCAAGAAAATTTGAGTCAGTTGCTCAACGTGCACGTTTCCGGCTGAGGTCAAACAAGATGTTCTATCTTCTCTCAGCTCTCACTCAGTGTCCTTTTTGTGGTCTATTTAGGGCCACATTTTTTGTGCTTTTTGTTGGTGATTTTACTGTTTAAAACGGCCCCCAAGAGTGTTGGAAGGCTGTCTAGTGTTCCTAAGCTCAAGAAAGCTGTGATGTACCTTACGGAAACAATACATATGTTAGATAAGCTTCCTTTGGGCATGAGTTTGTAGTGCTGTTGGCCTCGAGTTCCATGTTAATGAATCACCTATATATATTAGATAAGATGTCTTTAAACAGACACACACATAACACAAGGTTATGTAATGGTTTGTTGATGAAAATGTTATGGGAAGAAGCTTACAGGAATGTAACCCTGTATCTCCCCTAGTAGGAATGGTTCAGTATTCGCTAATTCAGTATTCATAGTGACTTTATAGAACATGTTTGTGGTGCAGTGAATTACTTAATATGGCCCTTCTAGCCACAGTCCTTGTAACTCCCACCAAATGACTGAGTGGGACTATGCAAATGAGATGCCTATGGCCCACCAAGGGGATTGAACAGCTTGCTAATAATGTAAATAAGGTGCATGGGACCCTTGTGGGGGTGGGACTATGCAAATAAGGTATATGGAACCCTAACGAGGGGATTGGTCAGTTTTGCCATCCAACTAGGCCTAAAATGAGCCATCCAAGAGGCGGGAAGGGAGGATCTCATGAAAGAAGAGCCAGGAGTGAAGCGCGTCCTTTGGACCCAGGATCCCTGTGCTGAGAAGCCCCTTGGAACCAGAAGACTGAGAGGCAGAGAGCTGTAACATCGAAGACAACAAGAAGGGGTAGCAGAGAAAGGGCAGCAGCAGAGGCAGGAGACTGGCAGGAGATGGCACGGTGAGCTTCCCAGCTCATGGAGCGAGAAAGCTGTGTCATTGGACAGGAGGCTTGCTGGCAGAATAAGATGCCTCTGGTCCATTGGTGGAGGTAAGTTTGCTGACCCACGGAGCTAGAGCTGAGCATCTTCGGGCTGAGGCTTACTGGAGGAGTGGGATGCTTCTGGGTATTTATCAGCAGAGCTAAAAGAGCTTTGTTAACACTTGCCCTAGCAGCGAAGAGGCCAGGCCAAAGGACCTGAGGGCCAGAGAGAGACCTGTCTGCAGGCACGGCTGAGAAGAGACTGATCTGATTGAAGAACTGTATCCTTATTGTTCCTGAACCTGAATTGTAACCTGTTACTTCCCTAATAAACCCTATAACTGTGAGTATGGTCTGTGAGTTCTGTGTGGCTATTGCAACGGATTATCAAACCCAGCAGCGAAGTAGAGAGTGCCGTGAGAGGAATAGTTGGTGTAAGAATTGGTAAAAAGTTTGGAGAGGTGATAATGTCTGACCTCCACCTCATAGCAATCAGCCTCAGGCTGTTGGTCTTGATTCTCCTTCCCCCTTGTGAAGTTAGAGGAGGTCAGAGGCCCCTGCCACACCTGCAGCAATGTTGTTGTTAGTTGCCGCTAAATCGATTCCAACTCATGACTACCTCACGTGTGCAGAGTAGAACTGCTCCATAGGGTGAGTTCGAACTACCAAAGTTTCAGCTAGTAGGCAAGTGCTTAACTGTTTGCACTACCCAGGGACTCCTTTATATAGAGCATGTTGTTGTGTGCCGTCGAGTCAATTCTGACTCCATAACTACCACAAATAACAAGAGTTGATTGTATCATCTAAAAGATGACTACTCCCAAATCATATTACCAGCCTAGATATCTTGCCTGAACTCCAGACTGGCATAACCACCTGCCTACGTGATAGTCCCACTTGGGTATCTAATAAACATCTCAAATTTCATCAGCCCCCCAAAACAACTCCTGACCTAACCCACTCCTCAACTTTCTTCTCTCATAGTCTTCTCTGGCTCAGGGCATACACTCTGAGTAAGCTTTGACTCCTCTTTTTCTCTCACACCCCACTTCTGATCCTTAGGAAATCCTGTTGACCTTATCTTCAGACTATATCTTAAAAATCTGACTACTCTTTACTACTACCGACCTGGTCTAAGATGCCTTTACTTCTCACTTGTATTTTGTAAGAGTCTCATAATCATCTCTCAGTTTCTGCCCTTCCACCCACCCCCTCCGCCCTTACACTCTATTCTCAACAAAGTCACAGAGGACTCCTTTTAAAATTTGAGTCAGATATCACTACTCTACTCAAACTGCTCCCCTTAACTCTTTGACCTCATTTATTACTTCTGTCCTCACTCACTCCCCTCCAACCACTCCTGGCTGTTCTATGAAGGTGAGCATGCCAAGCACGCTCATGCCCCAGGGATTTTAGGTTTGCTTCTATCTCTAACTGTAATGCTTTTATCCAGAGAGACACAGGCTTGCTACCCATTTATTCAAGATCTTGGCTTAAATGCCTCCTTGTATTTAGGCCTTCACAAACCACATTAAAATTGCAACTTCTCACTTTCCAAAGCCCCTATCCTTTTCCCTTCTTTGTTTTTCTCCATAGGATTGACCTCAACCTGACATACTTTGTATTTTACTTGTTCATTCATTTACTGTCATCCCCAGCTAAATGTATGTACACTCCATACCAAAAAAAAAAAAAAAAAAAACCCACTGCCAACGAGACAATTCCAACTCATAGCAACCCTATGGGACAGAGCAGAATTGCCCCATAGGGTTCCCAAGGAGCAGCTGGTGGATTCGAACTGCGGACCTTTTAGTTAGCAGCCAAGCTCTCAATCACTGCGCCACCAGGGCTGTTTTTTGTTTTGGTTTGATTTTTGGGTTTTTTTTGGGGGGGTCTGTTTTGTTGTCTGCTGAATCTTCAGGGACTGGAATGTTGTTGTTGTTAGTTGCTGTCAAGTTGGCTCAAACTCATGGCGACCTTATGCATGACGGAACGAAACGTTGCCTGGTCCTGCACCATCCTCACAATTGTTGGTATGTTTGAGCCCATTGTTGAGGCTATTGCATCAGTCCATCTCATGAAGGGTTCCCTTCTTTTTTGCTGACCCTCTACTTTAATAACAACGATGTCCTTTTCTAGTGATTGGTCTTTCCTGATGACGTCTCCAAAGTAAGCAAGACGAAGTCTCACTGTCCTTGCTTCTAAGGAGCATTCCGGTTGGATTTCTTCTAAGATTGATTTGTTCATTCTTTTGGCAGTTCTCAGTATATTCAATATTCTTTGCCAGCATCACAACTCAAATGCGTCAATTCTTCTTTGGTCTTCCTTTTTCATTGTCTAGCTTCTGAGCACATATGAGGTAACTGAAAAGACCATGGTTTGAGGCGGGAGCACCTTAGTCATCAAAATGACATCTTTGCTTTTTAAAACTTCAGAGAGGTCTTTTGCAGCAGATTTGTCCAATGCAAACTGTTATTTGATTTCGTGACTGCTGCTTCCATGGGTAACCTGGTTGATTGCTGATTCAAGTAGAATGAAATCGTTGGCAACTTCAACTTTTTTCTCCATTTATCATGATGTTGTTTATTAGTCCATTTATGAGGATTTTTGTTCCCTTCACATACAAACTAGCACTCAATAAATAATTGTTGACTGAATAAATCCATTGGACCTTCTGCATGTTTTAAATTTCATAAATATATATAGATTATATATATAGATGGTGTCATGGATTGAATTGCATCCCCCAAAAATATATGTCAATTTGGTTAGGACATGATTCCGAGTATTGTGTGGTTGTCCTCCATTTTGTGATTAATGTAATTTTCCTATGTGTTATAAATCCTAATCTCTGCCTGTAGTTAATGAGGCAAGATTAGATTATGTTAAAGAGGATTAGGGTGGGATGTAACACCTTGCTCAGGCCACAACCCTGATCCAATGTAAAGGGAGTTTCCCTGGGGTGTGGCCTGCACCACCTTTTATCTTACAAGAGATGAAAGGGGAGCAGGCAAAGAGGGGGACTTCATACCACCAAGAAAGAAGCACCAGGAGCACAGGGTATCCTTTGGACCCAGGGTCCCTGTGCTGAGAAGCTCCTCGACCAGGGGAAGATTGATGACAAGGACCTTCACCCAGAGCCGGCGGAGAGAGAAAGCCTTCCCCCCAGGAGCTGATGCCTTGAATTCTAGCTTACTAGACTGTGAGAGAATAAATTTCTCTTTGTTAAAGCCATCCACTTGTGGTACTTCTGTTATAGCAGCACTAGATGACCAAGGCAGATGGGAAGATAGTGACAGATTCAAAGGCAAAGATCATTAAGTAATTATCTCCAATTCCCAAAGAAATATTCCAAATCTAGAAAACAGTTTGTTTTTACCATGAAGGCAAAGTTTATCTAAAAACGAGAAATCTGAAATCTTTAGCTTCCTTAGCATCAAGATTCTTTCAAATTTGAGCTTTCATTTTTTTTTATTTCTTTTGAATGACTACTAATGGGCTCAGATTTTACATAAAACATTAAAAACCACTTGTTCAATGACATAGGATTAGGCTGTGGAAGGCAACTCCTGCATGAGAAAAATATGCTTCTGATTGTTCTCCCTACCTACATTCCCCACCACTGCCACCCCCTCCCCAGGTCTTAATCCTTTTGTCCCGATTCCATGCTTAGAACTGACAGCACAAACTCACAGCCCACATTTGTGAGATGGTTGGGTCAGGTTATTTTTCAGGTTGCTGGACGACAACGCTATTTCTTGGTTTTGTCTAAGCAAATACCTTCTCTGGACTCCTATTTTGTCTTCCAGTTATACTACGATTCCAAAAAGCAACAGTGGTTAAAAGCATCATAATCAGACAAGGCCAGGTAAATTGAAATGTAAAAACAGGGAATGCTCATTCATTCTCACACACACCTAATATTCGTCCGCACCCCACCCCCCAACCAACTATAGATAAGAAATCACCTTGCTAGACTTTGTTCCCTGCAAAAGTTGCTGTCACTATCCAGTAAAAAAAAGATCGGATACAATCTACTCTTCATTGCTTTAAAAGCTCCCTTCACCCTCTAGTATTTGCATTACTTCTCCAGTCTCTTAATAAGCAGAGGATGGAGTGGATCTCACACCTCAGTTCCTTCGAGTTACACTGGGCTTCTGCTATCGGAGTCGGCGGTTGCTCAGCTCTCCATTTTAGATACGAATTAACCCCTCCGAAGAGATTTCAGGAGGAGGGACTCCTTTTCTGTCCTCTCCCCTGCCAGCCTCACCCTCAGTCAGGGTTTTCCTCATTTCAGATTTTCCTACAACGCATTCCTGAGTCATACAAGACGACAATTTTCACACTATTTGTTAAGTCGAGAAGATCTTAGTGATGGCATTTTTGCTCAGAAAGAAATGTAGTTAGGACCAAGCCCAGAGCGGTACCCCAAAGCAGCCAGTAGTTCCCGGCCCGGAGCAACGCTCCGAGGGTTGCCCCGAGCGGCGCGGGGTCGGGCACGGGAGGTTGGGGGAGCGGGACTGAGGTGTGGCCCGCTCCTCCCGGCCGCTCCGGCTCCCTCCGAGTCGGCGGCCGGCTCCTCCCTCCTGGCCCCTCGGCGGGTACCGGGCGGCGGACGGGCAGGGGCGGCGCTGCAAGGCGTCACGCGGCGGGGTGGGTTGGCGGGCAGGTGACACCCCGTGCGCCTCCTCCCTTTTTTCTGCTCTGTCGGCGGCCGGGGCTGCAGGGGCCGCAGAGAGGAGCTCCGCGCTCGCGCCGCCGCAGCCCTCGCTCCCGCGTGGTCCCGGCGCCTTCGCCTCCTCTCGGCAGCGGGGTAAGATCCGGGCTCCGGGTCGGCCGGCAGGAGCCGAACTTTTCGCCGGCGCGGAGAAGAGATGGGGAGGGAGAGAGAGAGACCCGGGGCGAGAGGCGAGGGGAGGAGCTGGTTGGAAGAACTTGCGCGCGGCAAGCGGGGATCCGGGCTCCCGTGAAGGAGCCTCGGGGAGAATGGCCAGGCCTTCCAAGGGCTCTGAGGCGGTGCTTGGGAAGTTCTCTTACCCGGGCTTGGGCGTGGGGAGGGCGGAGGCCCTTAGCTGGCGCGCGGGGACGCCGCGCTCACCTGCGCCTTCGGGGTGAACCACCGCCCGCCACCCCCAGCATCCGAAAGGGCAGGTCGAGGCCAGGCGGGCGCGCCGCGAGCGGAGCCAGGACTGTGGGTCCCTGCTCGCCTGGCCGGGGAGTCGAGCCTCCTCCGAGCACTCCCTAGCGCGGGCCCTGCTCTTCCGGGAGGGAGGGCAAAGGCGCTCGACGGGTTGGACTGGGAGAGAACAGGACCTCCTCGACCTTGTCCGCCGAGGTCACTTTTCCATCTCCGGGATCTGGCCTCGCTAGCAACCCCGCAGAATTCCTGAGCCCCTTTCTTTTTGCTTTCTTCCCCTCTCGGACGCTTTTGTGTCCTCGCGGCCGGAATGTACTTGGGACGCTGGTCGCGGAGCGGGGCGCTGTCTGTTTGGCTCCGGGAGCCGCGTCCTGCCCGGTGGCGGCTGCTGCTGGCAGGGAGGAGGGTGATGAGTACATAGCCGTAGAACAGGTCGTGCCGGAGATGGTAATGGAAAAGCCTGTTTTATCTTACAAGGTATCGTTGGTTTGGAAATGGGACTTTCCCCCCCTTAATCAGTTAGCACTGATTCAAACTTACCGATTCAGACTTACGGATGCGGAGAGAATGCTCTTTCGAGTTCACTGGGGAACTCAGGCAGGAAGGATCCGGTCTCCACCGCTGCCCAGCTCCTTGTGTGGTTGGGGAAACATAATTATGAAAACATAATTTTAGAGCAGTTGTAAATTTGGCAGCATGTTAAATTGAGAAATGACCTGGAATTTCAATAATACGCATAACATAGCATGGAGAAAAGCATGCCATAAACAGATTTTTAGAGAGAAATGTATCTTACATGTGTTTCTGTGACTTAGCAAGTTTTGACCATTCACAAGTTATGGAAAAATTGAAAGCTAATGTAAATTGGGAATTTCATAAGAATGATCTTCCATAAAATTGAGATTTCCAGTTATTCCTAATTTAGGGTGATATATTAAAAGTAAATGTCATTACATTAGCAAGTGTGATGGATTGAATTATGTCCCCCAAAAATGGGTAGGTCATGATTCCCCGGTATTGTATGATTGTGTAGTCTGATGTGATTTTCTTATGCGTTGTAAACTCTTTCACTATGATGAGGTTATACTGATGAGGTATACAAGATTAGACAGTGGCTTAATCCACTCTCTTTTGAGATATAAAAGAGAAAAGTGAGCAGAGACACGGGAACCTCACACCACCAAGAAAGCAGTGCCGGGAACAGAACACATCCTTTGGACCTGAGGTTCCTGCGCTGAGATGTTCCCAGACCAAGGGAAGACTGATGCATCACAAGGACCTTCCTCCAGAGCAGACAGAGAAGACAAAGCCTTCCCCTGGAGCTGATACCCTGAATTTGGACTTGTAGCCTACTGGACTGTGAGAGAAAAAATTTCTCTTTGATAAAGCCGTCCACTTGTGGTATTTCTGTTAGAGCAGCACTAGATGACTAAGACAGCAAGTGAAGTGTTTCTTTTTGTTAATGGTGGAAGGAGGCATGTTGTTGTTGTTAGTTGCTGTGTTTATCATGTCAGTTCTGACTCATGGCGACCGCATGTGTTCAGAGTAGAACCTCTCCATGGGGTTTTCAAGGCTGTAACTTTTTGGAAGCAGATTACCAGGCCTGTCTTCCGAGGTGCCTCTGGGTGAGTTCGAACCGCCAGCCTTTCTGCGAGTAGTTGAGCGCTTAACTGTTTGCACCATCTGGGGACTCTAGAAGTAGGCATCTTATTAAACCTCATTGCCATCAAGTCTATTCCAATTCATAGCAATCCTATCAGACAGACTGGAACTGACTGGGTTTACAAGGCTATAATCTTTTCTTTTTTTCCAGGGGAAAAACATTTTATTTATTTATTTATTTTCCCATACAAAAATTTATACATACATTGTTATGTGGCTCTCATTGCTTTCCCCATACTGTGACAGCACACTCCTCTTTTCCACCCCAATGCCCCATGTCCATTCAACCAGCTCCTAACCCTCTCTACCTTCCCGTCTCA
>NW_004443965.1:22737274-22742054 GCF_000243295.1 Trichechus manatus latirostris
GGCTGCTTGCCTGCCTCACTGCTCACCCATGAGCCGCTCAGGCCTGAAGGGCTCAGGCTTTCGCCAGGTCAGGTCTGGCAACTCCTTGCTGCTTCCGAACCATCTCTCCCTCCCCCTGCCACTCCGTTCGGTTCCTCAACTCTGCCTTTGATGTTCGAGGCTCCCAGATTGCCATATATAATCGAATCACTTGTTTTTTCGGGTCTTTGTTGTAAGAGGGTCCACCAGAAGCATCTGACTCCTCCGCCATCTTGGCCCCCAAGGCTATAATCTTTACAGAAGCACACTGCCACATGTTTTTCCCATGGAGCGGCTGGTGAGTTGAAACTGCTGACCTTTGAATTAGCAGCCGAGTGGTTAACCACTGTATCACCAGGGCTCCTTGAAGTAGGCAAAGCATCATAAATATTTCTAAACAGATCATCATTGAAATGAAATATGTTACCATATACCTATGTCTGCCATGTTAAATACAAATCTTAGTCTGGGAAAGCAGCCACACAGGCATGAACACCAGCAGCTCAGCTTCTCTGTCCCTCTAATATAAGATTAACAGAGGCAAACCTAGACAAAGTTGGGAAATTTCAGAAGTTGTATATTCAATAGATATTTGAGTGTCAGCTTTGTGTTAGGCAAGGTGGCCAGCAAGATACTTTAAGTCAGTCCAACTCTGTGTGGGTTAGAGGGAGATAAATAATTACAGTACTGTATGATAATTGCTATGATAAACATAGACAGGGTATTGGGGAAGCAAAGCAGAGAAAAGGGAGACAAGGAAGTCTTCCTGAGCTGAAAGAAAGAAGAGTGGGAGTTGGGGCAGCAGAAAAATGGGGTGAAGGGAGGGGTGGAGAAATCAAATCCAGGCAGAGAGAATGCAGGTGTGATTGGAGAATTGAAAGTACTTTGAAATAACTGCAAGACAGGGTATGGGATGAGGTTGCCTAGGCATGCAGGGTCCAGGTCCTTGTTTGACCTACTAAAGATTTTGGATTTTTTCTTAAAGTCAATGGGGAGCTCCTGGAGACCTGTAAAAAGGGGAGGGACTTGATAAGATTTGCATTTTAAAACCATCCCTCTGGCTTTTGCGGCTTCACCATTCTGGAAGGCAGCTATGCTCACCACTATACAACCAACGTGGCTTCACCATTCTGAAACCTCCCCCGCTCCCATTGGAGGGCTATGTCTCATTTATCTCATATCTGCTTTCTCTCTCTATCTGATTTGGAAGGGACAGCTACCTTAGTTGTTTACATTAGCTGTCTTGACTATGCTTAGTTTGCCTAAGAATTTTGGCCTAGAAAGTAAACATCATGGGCATTCTCTGTACCAGGCCTCACATGTTATAGGATGCTCAAACCTGCATTTAAATTTTAAACTTTTTATTGACAATCATGAAGTAAAAAAATTTTGGCATCTTTTAGGCCCCACTAATAGTTGTACTGGAGTCCCTGGATGATGCAAACAGCTAACATGCGAAACTATTAACTAAAAGGTTAGAGGTTCGAGTCCACCCAGGACTGCCTCAAAAGAAAGGCCTGGCAGTCTACTTCTAAAAAATTAGTCCTTGAAAAACTTATGGAGCACAGTTCTACTCTGACACATATGGTGTTGCCGTGAGTCAGAATCGACTCATAGCAAGTGGTAAATAATTGCACTAAAGCACTTTATGTACATTTTCTTATGAGTACTCTGAAGCCAGCAAGGTGTGCACCATAATCATCATTGTATACACGGTGCAGAAAGGTGAAAGAACTTACTCAGGGTACACTGGCAGAAGTGGTGCAGCCGGGATTTACACATAGGTCTAATTGCAATGCTTATACTCTTCCCACTCTGCATATTAACTCTGTGGGTTGACAGTTTAGTGGGTATAGGAGAGACAAGGGCTCTGATATCACACTGTAGTTTTATGAGGGCTCATATGGGCAACCATAAAAATAAATCTGATTTAGGCTTTTTAGGGTTCATGGTAGAAATGTGGGATCTGTAAAAAGAGGGTTTGGCTTTTCCTCCCAGATGGTCATCAGATGTCCAAGGATCGATAAATGAGGATCTGGAATGAGGGGAGTTATTGAAAGCCTATTGTAGACAGTTGCTAGAAACAGATCCAACCTGTTGTAGAACCTGGACCCTTTCTTGCCAGAGGGATGGTATATCTACTAGCCTCCAAACTAAATACAGTCCCTCCTTTTCCTTCCTCTTTGTCCCAGATTTCTGAATTTTTTTCTTAATAGCACATTTGTGATTTACTTGCTCATTAGAATTAAATTACATAACTAGGACAGAACAAATTCTCCATTTAAAAGGGTGCTGTTACTTAAAGCACTTATCTTAAGTCTGGAGCCCTGGTAGTGCAGTGGTTAAGAGCTTGGCTACTAACCAAAAGGTGTGCAGTTTGAATCCACCAGTTGCTCCTTGGAAACCCTGCGGGGCAGTTCTGCTCTGTCCTATAGGGTCGCTATGAGTCGAAATCAACTCGACAGCAGTGGATTTGGTTTGGTTTTTGGTTTATCTTAAGTCTGTCTAGGGGCTTCTCTGGCCCTCTCTTTTTACCTGTCTTTTTCCTGGCTGACAGTGTTTGATTACTCCTTGGGCCAAAAGGATTTATGTCTCAAAAACAAAACAAACCAGTGTTGACCCTACATTTCAATCTCTGTATTTCCTATCACTCCATTAGCTAGCAGGCACACACTGATACCTTCATCCTCTTCTTTGTAATTCCAACCGGTGTAACTTTAACCTGAGGAAAGAAAGAAGGGAGCAGTGACATTTATAGAAAATCAGAGTCCAGTTTCTGATTGTTCATTAGCTTAGGGTGAGTTCCTGAGCAAATGTGGAATGGAATTTTAAAAATAAAGTTGTGAGAACTAGTATTCACTATTCAAAGGGAGATAAAAAAGAGTAGTCAATGTAATATTTCACATTAAGTATGAAACCAAAAAACCAAACCTGTTGCTGTTGAGTCGATTCTGACTTACAGTGACACATAGGACAGAGTAGAACTGCCCCATAGGGTTTCCAAGGAGTGGCTGGTGGATTCAAACGGCCAGCGTTTTGGTTATCAGCCAAGCTCTTAACCACTGTGCCACCAAGGCTCCAACATTAAGAATAGTCAATGTTTTTTAAATTAAAAAATAGATATTTGGTTGAACATACACAATTGCCATTTTTTTAGGTAAAAAACAGTTGGATGTTGGCATGTGCTTCATCTGATACAAATACAATACTGTTGATGTCTAACTGGTTGACCATCTTCATTTCCCCATAAAACATGCTGAGTGACACCCAGGCATGAAGAACACTGCTGTAGTGGTCTGTTCCCTGCTCCATTCACTGGACTGTTGCCTCAAAAACAATCCATTGTATTTATTACAAGCCTGTTGGTGCCAGTTAAACTTGTTATTGTGATTTAGATAATTTAAGTAAGTGTATAAACCTAAGAAATACAAGGATGGTGCAAAAGGAAAGAGTGTTATTGTTTCTGTGAAAGGAATGTTGAATTCTTTGGAAAGATTCCATGAAAGCAAGTCACTAAAAAAGTGGGCAGGAAATTTGTAAAAGATTGGAGAGAAAACAATAAAAACTTGAAAGATAGTATCCTGAGATTGCTTTACAAGTTAATTTAGTTCTTTGTTCGTTTCATTTTGTTTTGTTTTTTAGTTTCAGATCCACTTAGAAAATTAAAACTGTAAATTGTGGAAAATAAATACTGAGTAGGGTTTATATAAGAAAAGTATTGAGAAAGAACTTTCTTCAAGGAAGGTCTTAGAACTACTGTACTTCAAAAAATTGGGGAATTTATGCATATTTATATGTCTTAAAGTAAAATAAATGTTTATGGTGTGTACATAAATTTTGATTATTCATGATAAGCAACTTTTTTGATTAACCAGTCAGAACTGGTCAAAGTTGCTGTTGCTATTATTATGACTGTAATAGTTTATGTTATAGTGTAGTAAGTAGTCAGAACTTTTGCCTCTGGAGTTATTATACACATTTACATTAAAAAAGGACAAAAACATTTCCACTGGGAATGTAATACAGCAGAGTTGCCTGTGGATTTATTTTCTTTGTTTAGCATATCATGCTAACGGTACATAATCAACTCCTACTTTTTATTTTAAATTGAGCTTTTAACACCCAGATGACATGTAAATTTATTTTAATAGACTCTTTTTTGAGAGTCTTTTGCCAGCTGAAAAGAGTGAGGTAAAACAGAACTCTTTTGCCGTGAGTAGGCAGAGCCAACATGGTGCTATAGCCAGAAGCACCATGCCGCCCCTCTGCAGCAAAGAGCTGAGAAACTAAATAAAACAGATACAAACGTCAATCCTGGAACCCTAAGTACCAAATGAAGGAATAAAGAACTTGATTAAGCGCCGAATGGAATAAAAAACTGACAGAGAACAAAGAATGAGGAGAACTACAGAGTAGAGGTCCCCTACCAGCTAATGTGGCCAGATTCGCCATCTTGGACTACAGCCACTAAAGAATGCAGACAAGGAATATGAGAAGGCAACTCCATGGAGCTCCCAGCAGGAGACAGAGCACCTGGTAACCAGGGATACACGCTCTCCCACCTCCTATCCTTCTTCCGTCTACGAGGCCTCGGCCTCTTTCCAAAAGACCACAGTTGCTCGGCTGGAGAGATACTAGCTCACTGCCACCGGGGTCTGCCCTGCCCCCACCAGCCCACCACATCATTTTGTTGTTTGTTTTATATATATATATATATATGTATATATATATATATATATGTGTATATGTATATGTATATATA
>NW_004443965.1:22742154-22746539 GCF_000243295.1 Trichechus manatus latirostris
TTCTTGATGGGCTGTGATTTTTTGGATTGTTTGCTTTGTTCTTTTTTTTTTTTCCTTCGTCTTCTTTTTTTCTGTTTCTTCTCTTTCCTTTCCTTCCTTTCCTTTCTGTTGCCCACCCAGCCCTGTGCACCACCCCCGCCCCTTCTGAAAGGGCCATGCCCCACAGATCAGTTGGAGAGTCACTGCCCGCAGTCTCCCCAGGTCAGAGACACTGTTACTAACTGGCTCCTTCAGCACTATTTTATTTATTTATGTTATTGTTTCTTCTGTCTCTCTCGCTTCCTTTCTCCTATTCATTCAGCACTGTGTGCCACCCCTAACTTCTTTGCAGGCTGTGCTGTCCTGCTTGGATGGATAGTCTCTGGCAGATAGCCTCCCCGGGTCTGCACTGCCTCCACAGGCCAGCACCCTCAGCACTATATTTATTATTTTGCTTTATCTTTCCCATTCTCCTTTTCCTTCTCACTCCCACCTAGGCCCTGCACTGCCTCTGCTCCTTCCAGATGGGCCATGCTGTGCCACCTGGCAAGAGAGACATCAGCTCACCACCATCTCAATTCTGCCCCGACCTCAATGGCCAGCTCCCCCATCATCATATTTTTGTTGTTATTGTTTTTATTTATTCATTTATTTTTATTCGATTGTTGGTTTTGTCTCTTCCCTTTCCTTTCTCCTGCCCAACTACCCCATATGCCACCCACGCCACTTCTCGACAGGCCAAGCCACACCTCTCAGCTAGACAGCCACGAACACATGGCCTCGCCAACTCTGCCCCACCCCTACCTGCTGAATCCTACCACACTGCCAATTTATATGCTTTTTTCTTTTTATTTACTTAATTTTTTACTTTGTTTGGTACTTGCTTTTGCTTTTCTTTCTGTTCTTTAATCCACCCACTTTACTCTGCACATCACATCCTCTACTTTCCCTCTTGCCTATCTGCACCGTGCACCAAGTGCCACGCCTCTGATTGGTACCGACATAGTCCCCCAGACCCTGCCCTGCAGCCCAGCCCTGCCCCGTTGCCCCTAGTTCATACCACAAACTACCCATCCCCACCCCTCCACCCCCACTGGACCCACCCTGCTGCATCATAGCTGAGTGACCAGTCCTGCACACCTGGACAAGGTGGTGAGAAATTTCGTGCCTACAGGCAAGCAAGCAACAAAACACACCCAGCCCTCCTGCCCAGACATAACCAAATAAAACAAAAAAGCAAGATGAAACAATCAAATCTACAATCAATAAACGAAGGAAATAATTCCTGACTGTCCCAGAGACAGCAGAAAATGTCAAAACATATATACATACATATATATAAACAAACAGGAGAGGATGGCTCCAGAAAGCAACCAAAATAAAACAGATGACCTTCTTATAGAAGAAAAGGCACTAGAACTACTTGATAGTGAATTCAAATCTTTAATATTCAGGATTCTCCAACAGATGAAGGGAAATGCAGATAAAAATAAGGAAAAAATAGACAAAATCAGGGAAAAGACAGACAAAACAATGGAAGAAATCAGGAAAATAATACAGGAATAATGTCAAAATAAATAAACAACTAAAAATCATACAAAAACAGGAATTAGAAATCCAAAGATAAACAACAAAATTTCAGGAATGGACAGTACAACAGAAGGTTTTAGGAGCAAATTTGAAACAATGGAAGACAGGATCAGTGAAATTGAAGACAAATCCTTGGATACCACTTTGAGGAAAAATCAGAGAAAATAATGAAAAAAAATGAAGAAACTCTGAGAACAATGTGGAATACAATCAAAAGCAAAAATTTGCATGTGATCAGAGTTCCAGAACGGGGAGAAAATGGAAAACATAGAGAGGATCATTGAAGATTTGATGACAGAAAACTTCCCTAATATGTTGAAAGATGAAAAGCTGACCATCCAAGAAGCTCAACGAATTGCATATAGGATATACCCCAAAGGAAAAAACCAAGACATATCATAATCACACTCGCTAAAACCAAAGACAAAGAAAGAATCCTGAGAGCAGCTCAAGAAAGACGAAAAGTCACATACAGAGGGGAAACAATAAGACTAAGCTCTGATTACTCAGCAAAAACCATGCAGGCAAGAAGGCAATAAGATGACATATATAAAACCTTGAAAGAAAAAAACTGCTAATCAAGAATAATATATCCTGCAAAACTCTTGCTCAAGTATGATGGTGAGATTAGGGCATTTCCATATAAACAGAAATTAAGGGACTCTGTAAAAACCAACCCAAACTTACAAGAATTATTAAAGGAAGTCCTTTGGTTACAGAACCAACAATATCAGACAACAACCTGAATCTAGCACATAAGACCACATCAGCCAGATACCAACCTAGGGAATGAACTCTCAAGGATAAAACAAAACTTAAAAATTTACAACAGGGTACCAGAGAAGTCAATGTGTAAATGACAACAATGTCAGAACAATAAAAGAGGAAATAAATGGTGTAGGTATAGAACTTTCAAATGGAGAGGAAGTCAAGGCTTTGTAAAGTAATAAAAGACTAGTTTAAACTTAGGAAGAGAGGGGTAAATTTCAAGGTAACCACAAAGAAAGTTAACAAACGTACTCATCAAAATACAGAAGAAAAACATAAAATCTCAAAATCTACAAAAATGAAACAAATTTAAAAAATACACTAACAAAAGGAATTAAGCACAGACGAGTAAGAAGAATAAAGAAAATGTCAGCACCACAAAAAAGCACTACAAATGACAGCAATAAACTCACACCTGTTAGTAATCACACTGAATGTAAATGGCTTAAATGCACCCATAAAGAGACAGAGAGTGACAGAATGGATTAAAAAACAGGACTCATCAATATGCTGTCTACAAGAGACACACCTTAGAAACAAAGACATAAATTTATTAAAAATCAAAGGATGAAAAAAAAAATCAAGCAAACAGTCACCAAAAAACAGCAGCAGTGGCAATACTAATGTCAGATAAAATAGACTTTAAAACAATATCCACCATAAAAGACAAACAAGGACATTATATAATGATTAAAGGGATAATCCACCATGAAGACATAACCATAATAAATATCTATGCACCCAATAACAGGGCTCCAAAATACATAAAACAAACTCTAGCAGCACTGAGAAGAGAAATTGATAGTTCCTTAATAATAATAGGAGCCTTTAACATACCACTCTCGGTGAAGCACAGAACATCTAGAAGGAAACTCAGCAAAGATAAGAAAGATCTAAAGACCACAGTCAACCAACTTGATCTCATAGACATACATAGAACACTCCGCCCAACAGCAGCAAAGTATACATTCTTTTCCAACTCACAGGGAAGTTTCTCCAGAAGAGACCACATCTTAGGCCACAAAGCAACCCTCAACAAAATCCAAAACACTGAGATAATACAGAATATCTGCTCTGATCACAGTGCCATCAAAGTAGAATTACTAACAGGAAGAGCAAGAAAAAATAATGAAATACATGGAAACCAAATAACACCCTGTTAAAAACCACTGGGTAATAGAAGAAATCAAAGATGGAATCCAAAAATTCCTAGAATCAAACGAGAATGAAAACACATCATACCCAAATCTTTGGGACACAGGTAAGACAGTGCTCAGAGGTCAACTTATAGCAATAGACACACAGCAAAAAAGGGACAAAATCAAAAGATTGGCTACACAACTTGAACAAGTAGAGAACAGCAAAAAAGCCCACAGATACCAGAAGAAAGGAAATAAAAAGATCAGAGCAGAAATAAATAGAGAATAGAAAAACAACAGAAAGAATCAACAAAACCAAAAATTGGTTCTTTGAAAGAATGAACAAAATTGACAAACCCATTGGCCAAATTGACAAAAACAGGAGAGGACAGAAATAACCCAAATAAGAAATGAAATGGGGGACATTACAACAGACCTAACTGAAGTAAAAAAGATCATTACAGAGTACTATGAAAAAGTATACTCCAACAAATTTGAAAACCTAGAGGAAATGGACAAATTTCTAAAAACACACTACCTACTCAAACTAACACAAACTGTAGTTGAAAATCTGAACAGACCCATAGCAAGAGAAGAGATTGAAAAGGTAATAAAAAAACAAACTCCCAACAAAAAAAGCCCTGACCCACATGGTTTCACTAGAGAATTCTACCGAACATTCAGAGAAGAGCTTACACCAGTACTACTCAAACTGTTTCAGAACTTAGAAATGGAAGGGATACTTCTGGATTCATTCTGTGAAGCCAGCGTAACTCTAATACCAAAACCAGGCAAAGACACCACAACAAAGAAAATTACAGACCAGTATGTCTCGTGAATATAGATGCAAAGACTCTCAATAAAATTCTAGCCAATAGAATTCAGCATCACAAAAAAAATAACACAGCA
>NW_004443965.1:22762728-22773797 GCF_000243295.1 Trichechus manatus latirostris
CAGTGTGGTGCTTCTGACTATAGCACCGTGTTGCCCTGAAGTCAAGAGTCTATGTTCTTGTAGTGCTTTGTAGTAACCTCTATCATAGAATTGTTTGGTAGGTTTATGTGCTTGTCTTTCTCATTAAATTGTGTACCCATTTTTCTATCCCAAACACTTAACACAGGTCCTATCACGTGGGACGGGCTCCACAAAGCGTTGTTTAACTGAACGAAAAGGTGGTATATTAGTTTCCTGTTGCTGCCGTAACAACTTACCACAAACTTAGTGGCGTAAAACAACACAAATTTGTTATTGCACAGTACTCTAGGTCAGAAGTCCAGGTTGGCTTTTCTGGTTTCTCTGTTTTACAAGGCTGAAATCAAAGTGTTGGCCAGTGGGTTCTTATCAGAAGCCTCTGGGAAGAATCTTTACAAGCTTATTCAGGTTGTTGAAGGAATCCAGTTTCTTGTGGTTATAGGGCTGAGGTTCTGGGTTCTTTGCGGGTTGTCAGCTGGAAGCTGCCTTAGCTCTTTGAAACCTCCAGCCCCTGCACATGGGCTCCTACATCTCAGAGCCAGCAACGATGCATCAAATATTCATGCTTCGAATCTCTCTGACTTTCTCTTCTTCCAGCCAGGGATAGTTCTTTCCTTTTAAGGACTTGTGTAGTTGCATTGGGCCCACCTGGATATGTGATATGCAGATGATACAACCTTGCTTGCTGAAAGCAAACGAGGACTTGAAGCACTTACTGATGAAGCTCAAAGACTACAGCCTTCAGTATGGATTATATCTCAACATAAAATCTTCACAATTGGACCAATAACCAACATCCTGATAAACAGAAAATACTGAAGTTGTCAAGGATTTCATTTTACTGAATCCACAATCAATGCCTATGGAAGCAGCAGTCAAAAAATCAAAAGACTTATTGCGTTAGTCAAATCTGTTGCAAAAGAACTCTTTAAAGTGTTAAAAAGCAAAGACGTCACTTTGAGGACTAAGGTGCACCTGACCCAAACCATGGTATTTTCAGTTGTCTCATATGTATGCAAAAACTGGACAATGAATAAGGATTGATGCCTTTCAATTATGGTATTGGTGAACACTATTGAATATACCTTGACTGCCAGAAGAACGAACAAATCTGTCTTGGGGGAAGTACAGACAGTGTAAAAATGGCTTGGAGGCAGTGTCTGACCTCCTCCAGCCCCACAAGGGGAAAGGAGAGCCAAGATCAACAGCACCAGGCTGACTCTCATGAGGCGGAGGCCCTACAAGCCTCCTCTCTCTGCCCTCTTTACTAATTCTGAGACCAACAGCCCCTGACATGGCACTCTCTATGTCTCTGCTGGGTTTGATAATTCATTACAATAGCCACACAGAACTCACAGACCATACTCACAATTATGGGGTTTATTAGGGAAGTAACAGTTACAATTCAGGCTCAGGAACACTCAGGATCTTCCATCAGGTTAGCCCCTTCCCAGCTGTGCTCACAGGCACGCCTCTCCCTGGCCCTCGGTCTCTGCCCAAAGGCACTCAGCTTTCTCTCTCCGTGGGCCGGGAAGCCCACTGCACTGTCTCCTGCTGCCAGGCCTCTTCTGCTGGATCTCTCCTGCTGGTCTCTCCTTCCTTGGTGGTGGTGGGCTCCCCTCCTTGCTCTGGAATTGGCTCTCTATTAAGGCAAAACTGACCAATCCCCTTGGTAGGCCACAATTACCCTATCACACAATCACCTGGGTGGGAGTTACAAGCCCATGACTAGAAAGGCCACACACAAAAGTAATTAATCCCACCGCAACAAGCATGCTCCTTAGAAACAAAGATGGTGAGACTTCATCTCATGTACTTTGGACATGTTATCAGGAGGGACCAGTCCCTGGAGAAGGACATCATGCTTGTTAAAATAGAGGGTCAGTGAAAGAGGAAGACTCTCAAAGAGATGGATTGACACAGTAGCTGCAACAATGGGCTGAAACATAGCAATGATTGTGAGGATGGCACAGCACTGGGCAGTGTTTTGTTTTGTTGTGCATGGGATTGCTGTGAGTTGGAACCAATTCGATGGCATCTAACAACAACAACAACCTGGATAATTCAGGATAACCTCCCTATTTTAAGGTTTAAAATATTACTTACATCTGCAAATTCCTTTTCACCATGTAGCAAATTCACAGATTCTAGAAATGATGGTATGGACGTTTTGGGGGGCATTATTTTGCCTACCACATAATAATTATCCATAAAGTCATGTAGGGATTATGATCATGGTTTTTAAACAAGTGTACATCCTAGTACCTCCAATTTATACAAGGTGGCACAGGGAGACTAAGGCTTGTCCCCTGTCAGAAGGAAATGGGAGCAAAGGTAGATTCCAGCCTTTCAACTTCCACTCTTTCTTCTAACCATCCATCTGTCCCTCTATCAGTCCCTCCTCCATCCATCCATTTCTTCCATCCATCCCATCCATTCTAGTCATTCACTTATAAACATTTGAGTACTTGCTTTGTTTTAAGAATCTATGGTAGGTTGGGAAATGAGGAAAATAGTGAACTATGGAGATAAATAACATCTGATTACTTACAGCTTATTTCTAGTATATTGAGTTCTAGACCAAATTTTCTTAAATCTATGCCACCTACTTTTCCTAGGTGCATACTTCATACATTCCATGAATTAATTATTATTAATCCTTCTAGGGATATTCTGTGCACATACAAGCAAATATTTGTGCTATTCCTGGCATTAATTATATGTTATAGTGATTATTCCAAAGCAGCATAGGTAAAGCTACTTCATTTCTTTTTATAAGTGCATAGGATTCTATAATATGAATACCAGTTTATTAATCAGTCTCATACTGGTAGATATTTGGATTGTTTTCATTTCTTTTGCTAAAAAATTGTTATGGTAACAAATCTTGTACATACACCTTTCACACAAGTGTAAGTATACATAGAAGAAATTTGTAGTTGCAATAGATATTACCAAATCACCCCCATAGACATTGTACTAATTCATATTCCCACCAGCAGCGGGTGAGAGTGCCTGTTCCTCTACATGTTAGCTAGCACAGCATGTTATCAAACTTTATGATCTTTGTCAGTCTGATAAGTGAAAATGATATTTCATTTTAACTTTAATTTGCATCTGTCACATTGTTGAGTAACGTTGGACATCTTTCTTATATTTTGGAGCTATTTATATTTCTTTTTCTATAAACTGTGTTGAATACAGTTGAATAACATTCAGTCCTTGCCATCCAGGGATTTATTTTAGCTTATTCATCCTAATCTGTTATGATAAAGCCTTTATACTATGTAGCGCTTAAGGTTAACCATACAATTAATCCTCACAACACCCTTGTGAGGGAGGTATATTATCCTCATTTTGTAGACTATAAAATACAGGCTCAGAAAGATTAAAGTTGCCTATATCTCAGGTCTACATCATGGTAAATGGCAAAAAAACTGAAGTTGTGAAGAAGTTAATTCCACTTGGATCAACAGTCAACACCCATGGAAGCAGCAGTCAAGAAACCAAAGAACGTATTGCGTTGGGGAAATCTGCTGCAAAAGATCTCTCTGAAGTGTTAAAAAGCAAAGATAACACTTGGATGATAAAGTTATGCCTGACCTAAGCCATGATCTTTTCAGTCACCTCATATGCATGCAAAAGCTGCACAATGAAAAAGGAAGATTGAAGAAGAATTGACGCAGCTGATTTGTGGTGTTGGGAAAGAGTATTGACTATACCGTGGACTGCCAGAAGAGTGAATGAATCGGTCTTGGAGAAAGTATAGCCAGAATGCTCCTTAGAAGTGAGGATGGTGAGGCTTTGGCTACTTTGGACACATCATCAGGTGAGGTCAATCACTAGAAAAGGATATCATGGTTGGCAAAGTGAAGGGTCAGCAAAAATGAGGGAAAACCCCATGAGCTAGACTAACATAATAGCTGTAAAGATTGACTCAAAATGTTAACAATTGTAAGGATGGTGCAAGACAAGACACTATTGTGTTCTGTTATACATAAGCTCTCCAGGAGTCAGAGCTAACAACTAACAAATAACAACAACAAACAACAGATCATAGAGCAAGTTGGCAGAGCTCAGACTCAGGTTCTAGCCTTGTGATTAGTATTATCCCACACCATTCCAAGACATGCCTCAGGTCTGCCAAGATGTCTCTTCATTTCATTGACCTAAAATAAAAACTACTGTAACTTCTGGGATACAACATAACTCCACTATTTCATCTCTGCTTTAGCAAACCTAAAGGCTTTCACTATTTTTAGTTCCTAATTTTCAATGAAAGGCCTAAGCAAAGACAGATTTCTTTTCCAAGTTCTCAGAGCTAATAATGATTAAGATTTTTTTGACTTCACTTTGAGCAATGCTAAAAGAAAAATGTAATACTTATTTAGTTATCTGAATTTAAGTACTAGATCAAGATAATTCCTTTAGTTTTTCTCAACTCTATTCTAGATATGTATTTTATCCTGCTAGTATTTTCTGTAGCTTTATGTTCTCATATAGGAGGGACTGAACAAAAGCATTTAAAGAATGGCAAGTATTTTCATGTGGGTTATTTAGAAGGAAAATATGCTAGAAATTCTTTATTCCAATTAAAAATCACATCTGTTGGGGAAGTCATGTAGGCTGGTTATTGTGTGATATAATAGTAGTCTTGATTTCACTTACATTAGCTTGCTAGCATATGTTTAAAGGCCACCAACTTAAAATTCTGTACATGCCTTAAGGCTGTCAGTTCACATACCCTGCAGTGTCCTCTTACAGTTCCCTAACTCTTAGGTGTAGTCTAGTCCATACAATTTTTTTGAGGTATAACGATTTTAGGAGAAGGAAAGGGAGGAAATTTTCTAGCTCTGAATTTTCTGCTTACCTTTCAGAATCATTACTGTAGTTAGGTAAGATCTTCAAGAAGGTTTTACTTACTTCTCTTGGAAGCCATACCTGGGTGGAGTCTCCATGGACAGTCCTCAAGCTGGCCAATTTGGATATCTAGTTATATCAGTCATACACTGTGTTTGGTGGGGAGGAGTATGTTCTTAGGGTATGGTGAGTTAATGCAAGACCAGTGTAAAGGAGAAACCCTGAAGCCTCTTTGACCAGAGTGAAGTGGACGGACTACCCTAGGCCCCTGCTGTATTCAGCAAAATTAAATTGAGTTTTTAACAGTGCCTAAACTTTGAGCTCTTCATTTGGCTAGCAGCCACGGGTAGATAAGGAGATGTATCCCTTTGTGGTCAAGCCAGGATGTGGAAGATATGCACTGTAAGGAGGAGGTCTTGAGGCAACTACATTTATGCAAGATGGCCTCAAGACATATTCCTTCCGTGATAAAGATGTAGAAACAGTGTCTCAAGAAAACGATCTTGGTGCCAACGTTATCTGAATCTCCCAGGCAAATGGAAGGGTTTTGCTTGAGCAAGCTGTTTCACCCTCCCGGCATAGCCCTTTCCTGCCTCACACCCTGCAATTATTACCCTGTAACCCCTCTAATGGAAACACACATGTACTCTAAACCAATCCCCTCCTAATCCCCGTTCCAGTAAACCTGCCTTATGTTGATCTAAGTTTGCAACTTCCAATCAGTTAATGCACTTTAGGTGCTTTGTTCTAACCCCTTAAATATGTGTTTACTGCCTCACCATTTTGGAAGTGTTTGTTTCACTTTGTCAGTTCAGACATTTTCCCTAGTCTGGACTGTTTTTGAACCTTCAATAAATCTCCTTGCTTTACTTTAACAGAGTAAGAGTTATTACTCATCACTCTTGGACACCAGTCACACCCAAGAAACTGGTTCATAAACTAGAATCCCAAGTCATTAATTTAAAATCAGTCACATATCTGGACAAATCCAAGATCGAGTAAATGTGTGAGAAAATGTGGGTAATTCTGCTCAGGAGAACCAGGTCCAGATGAGACAGTTGTTTGGTAAAATTCAAGGAAAAAGAGCTTGACTAATCCTGGTCACCTCTCAAAGGTGGTTCTGATTTTTAAAACCTTCATCTGAACACCACTCTCTTAGGCAGTCCTGGAGAAACCCTGGTGAGTCTTTTCTATGTTTTCTAGACTTTGAGGAGTTTGTGTTTGGTTTTGCATTTCGTTTGCTAACTTTAACAGAACTGTCACAACCTAATAAAGCTTATTCACAGCCTAAATTTTAAATTATTTCTTGTTTATATAAAGAGTGGTACCTGATTTTTATCAGTAGGTTGTCTACCTTTCCTTCCCAATCCATAGGACTACAAAGACCTTCAACTCTGTATTAACCTTCAATCTGTGAGGGTGGGTGATTGACACTTCTAGATTTTGTCCCTGAATTTGGAGATTCATCCCACTTAGACACCTAAACTTTCTGTCCCTGAATCTACCTTTACTTTTTTCTGATACTTTTCTACATAGTGGATCAGGAAGATTATGAATAGCATGAACCACAAGCCATTTCAGGTTTAAAGGTCTAATTATCGTTAAGTAATGGGATAGATGATAATAACTTTCTTTTATTAGATATTTCTAGGTTATATTTGGGGTACTGCAGAATAATATCTCTTTCTCCCCGGCCTAGCTTCTACTTATCCTTTGAGTGGTCTTCTCAGATGAGACTTTTCGTCCAGGAAGCCTTCCCTGACCTCTGCTCAATACCCTGGCTCCCAGTCTGGAGTACGTATACTCCTCTTTGCTTCTAAAGCACCCTAGGCTTATTGCTATTGTAGAACATATACTTCAGTATTTTAAATGTTTACTCATCTGTGGTGATGCAGTGGTTAAGAGCTCAGGCTGCTAACCAAAAGGTCGGCAGCTTGTATCCACCAGTTGCTCCTTGGAAACTCTATAGGGCAGTTCTACACTGTCCTATAGGGTCACTATGAGTCGGAGTCGACTTGAAGGCAACAGGTTTAGTTTTTGGTTTACTTGTCTGTGAACTCCAAGAAGGCAAGCATTCTGCCTACTTCACGTTTTTTAAACAACCTTATTGAGATAATTTACATACTACACAGTTTATACATTTAAAGTGTACAATGGTTTTTAGTATGTCACAGAGCCGTATAGCCCTCACAACAATTTTAAAAACTTTTCATTACTCCAAAAAGAAACACCATACCCATTAACAGTCACTCCCTATGCCCCCTTCAGCCTACATTCCATCTCTATGGATCTGCCTATTCTACGTATTTCACGGATCCCTGGTGGCACAGTAGTTAAGAGCTCTGCTGCTAACCAAAAGGTTGACAGTTCGAATCCACCAGCGGCTCCTTGGAAACACTGTGGGGCAGTTTTAGTCTGTCCTGTAGGGTCATTATGAGTTGGAATCATCTCCATGGCAACCAGTAGATAGTACACATTTCATGTTAATGGAAGTGTACAATATGTAATCTTTTGTGAATGGCTTCTTTCTCTTAGCATGATGTTTTCACCATTTAACCATCTTGTAGCTTGTATCAGTACTTCATTCTTTTTTATTGCCAAATAATATTCCATTGTATGGGTATGTCACATTTTCTTTATCCCTTCATTAGTTGATGGACATTTGGGCAGTTTCCACTTTTGACTCTTATGGATAATGCTGCAATGAGCATCCATATATAGGTTTTTGTGTGTAATATGTTTTCAGTTCCCTTGAGTATGTGTCTAGAAGGAGAATACTGGGTCATATGGTAACTCTACATTTCATATTTTTAGGAACTTCCAAAGGTGGCTGAACCATTTTACATTCCCACTAGCAATATATGAGTGTTCCAATTTCTCCACATCTTCACCATCACTTGTTATTATCTGTCTTTTTGATTATAGCCATCCTACTGCGTGTGAAATTGTTGTCTGGTCTACCTTTGAATCCCCAACACAGTGCCTACCATGGTGTTAATAATAGTTGGTTGATTGCATAAGTCTGTCTCACCATCTTGTTCTTCTCAATACTTTCCACACTGAGAAGCAGTGTGCTGTAGTGAGTGGGCATAGACTAGATTCCTGTTGGACTTTGGAGTGCCTGCTCTGCAACTTAATAACTGTGTGATCTAGAGCAACTTCTCTGAGCTTCAGTTTCGTTATTTGTAAAATAAAGATAATGATACCTCTCCTAAAGAGTTGCTATGAGCATTAAATATGACAATGTGAAACACCTAGAGCCTTCAGTAAGTGGGCACTGTTGATACTCTCTTGGATAACTTGGGTAGTAACTAGCTCTACTCCCTTGCCTCAGAAAATAGAGACTACACTGATTTCAGGGGATGTGCTAGTTGCATTGCTTGTGATATGCCAGGTCATCTCCTTTTCTTTCTTCATGAAAATTCCCTGCAGATCTTCTCACAGGAACTAGTAACACCTGTTAAGTTTTTGAGCAATACTCTAAGACAAGTACTGAGGCTGGATGAGAAAGCTGATTGTCATCCGTTGTTCTGCTTTTTTCTTACAAATTTCTGCTTAAGCTTTAACTGACCAATTTCACATATTTGGTTACTTTAGTGATGAGTTGAAAATTGACTTGATGGCACCTAAAAACAACAACAGTAACTCATTATGAGGCAGTGGTGGTTCAGTGGTAGAGTTCTCACCTTCCATGAGGGAGAGCCAGGTTTGATTCTCGGCCAATGTACCTCATACGCATCCACCACCTGTCTGTCAGTGGAGGCTTGCATGTTACTATGATGCTGAACAGGTTTCAGCAGAGTTTCTAGACTGAGATGGACTAGGAAGAAAGGCCTGGTGATCTACTTCCAAAAATCAGCCAGAGAAAACCCCATGGATCACTATGGTCTGATCCCAAATCAATCATGGGGATTGTGGAGGACTAGGCAAAGTTTTGTTTCATTGTGCATGGAGTTGTTGTGGGTTGGGGCTAACTCAGTGACAGCTAACAACAATAACAACAGTAATTCATTATTAAAATGATATTCTTCTTTTCAAATGCACCAGTTTTAAACACTTTATCATATAAACCAACTAGACTTAACAGATATATATAGAACACTCCACTCCAAAACAGCACAATATATATTCTACTCCAGTGCACATGGATCATTCTCCAGGATAGACCATAATTTAGGTTACAAAGCAAGTCTTGATAAATTTAAAAAGATTTGAAATCATACAAAATATTTTCTCTGACCACAATGGAGTGAAGCTAGAAATCAGTAACAGGAAAAAAAAAAAAAAAAAAAAACCCTGGAAAATACACAAACATGTTGAAATTAAACAGCACACTATTAAACTACCAATGGTCAAAGAAGAAATCACAAATTTCTCAGAGTCAAATGAAAATGAAACAACAACATACCAAAGCATATGGGATGCAGTGAAGGTAGTACTCACAGGGAAACTTTACAGCAATAAATGCCTACATAAAAAAAGAAGAAAGATCTCAAATTAACAGCCTAACTCAACAACTCCAGGAACTAGGAAAAAAAAAAATAAAGAACAAACTAAGCCTAAACCTACAAGAAGAAAGGAAATAACGAAGATCAGAGCAAAAATAAATAAAATCAAAAAAGGAAAAACAATAGAATCAATAAAACCAGAAGTTGGTTCTTTGAAAAGATCAATAAAATTGACAAACCTTTAGCTAGACTGACAAAGAAAAGAAAAGATGCAAATAACCAAAATAAAAAATCAAAGAGGGGACATTACAATTGAACCAATAGAAATAAAGAGAATGATGACAGAATATTATGAACAACTATATGGCAACAAACTGGATAACCTAGATGAAATGGAAAAATTCTTAGAAGCACACAACCTACCCAAACTGACTCAAGAGGAAATAGAAAGTCTCAACAGACCCATAACAAGTAAAGAGATCGAATCAGTGATCAAACACCTCTCAACAAAAACATCTTCTGGACCAGATGGCTTCACTGGGGAATTCTACCGAACATTTAAAGAATTGATGCCAATACTGTTTAAACTCTTCCAAAAGTCAGACAAGGAAGGAATACTCCTAATTTGTTTTATGAAGCAAACATAACCCTGATACTGAAACCAGACAAAGACACTGCAAGAAAAAAACTACAGGCTAGTATCTCTTATGAATATAGATGCAAAAATCCTCAATGAAATAGTAGTGAACAGAATTCAACAGCATGTTAAAAGTCATACACCATGAACAAATGGGATTTATTCCAGAAATGTGCAGATGATTCAACATTAGAAAATCAACATAATACACCACATCAGTGGAACAAAGGAAAAGAACCACATGATCATCTCTATGAATGCAGAAAAATATTTGATAAAATCCAACACCCTTTCTTGATGAAAACCCTGCAGAAGATTGGAATAGAAGGGAAATTCCTCAATATATTCAGGGCATATATGAAAAGCCAACAGCCAACATTATACTTAACGGAGAAAGACTGAGAGCTTTCCCCTTGAAATTGGGAACAAAACAAGGGTGCCCACTTTCACCACTTCTATTCAATGTTGTATTAGAAATCCTAGCCAGAACAATAAGACAAGAAAAAGAAAGAAAAGGAGGTATCCAGACTGGAAAAGAAGAAGTAAAATTATCTGTATTTGTGGCTGATGTGATCCTATATATAGAAAATCCCAAAGAGGCCACAAGAAAACTTCTAGAGCTAATAGAGAAATTTAGCAATGTTGCAGAGCACAAAGTTAACAAACAACAATCATTTGGGTTTCTGTTTTCCAATACACCAGCAATGACAAATCTGGAAGGAGAATTAGAGAAACAATTCCATTTACAATAATAGCATCTAAAAGAATAAAATACCTAGGAATAAATCTAACCAGGGACATGAAAGACTTATACACTGTAAACTATAAAACACTACTGACAGAGATTAAAGAAGACTTAAATAAATGGAAAGGTGTTCCATGTTCCTGGATTGGAAGACTTAATATTGTTAAGATGTCAGTACTACCCAAAGTGATCTATAGATTCAATGCAATCCTGATCAAAATTCCAGCAGCCTTCTTTACAGAAATAGAAAAACCAATCCTCAACTTTATATGGAATGGCAAGAGTCCCTGAATAGCTAAAATGATGTTAGAAGAACAAAGTAGGAGGTAGGAGGATTCATACTTTCTGATTTTAAAACATA
>NW_004443965.1:22774796-22777978 GCF_000243295.1 Trichechus manatus latirostris
TCGATGGGAAAAGAAGAGTTTCTTCAATAAATGGTGCTAAGAAAATAGGATTTCTACACGCAGAAAAATGAAACAGGATCCATGCCTCACACCATACACAAAAACAAATTCAAACTGGATTAAGGACCTAAATGTGCAGACTAAAACAACAAAATTCTTAGAAGAACAAGCCGGGCCAATGCTGTCAGGTCTAGTTTTCAACAATGGATTATCTAATGTAATAACAAAAGCACAAACAGCAAAAGATAAAATAAATGAGATCTCATAAAAATTAAAAGGTTTTGTTCATCAAAAGACTTTACCAAAAAAGTGAAAACACTAGATACTGACTTGGAGAATATCTTCAGAAAACATATATCCAACAAGATTCTAACAACCAAAATATGTATAAAAATTGGACAACTTAACCACAAAAAGACATAAACCAATCATAAAAAAAGGACTTGAATAGATGTTTCACCAAAGAAGGCATTCAAATGGCCACCAAACATGAAAAGATGTTCAGCATCATTAGTCATCAGAGAGATGCATATCAAAACAACAGTGAGATCCATTTCACTCCCAGTAGAATGGAGAGATTAAAAGAATAATAATAAAAACAAAATCATAAATGTTGGTGAAGATGTGGCGAAATTGGAACACTTAACCATTGCTCATGGGAGTGCAAAATGGTATCGCCTTTGTGGAAAACGATGTGGTGGTTCCTCAAAAAACTAACAGTAGAACTACCATATGACCCAGCAATTCCACCACTAGGTATATACCCAAAAGACTTGAAAGAAGAGACTCAAAAAGAGACTTGTACACCAATGTTCATTGCAGCACTATTCAGAATAGCTAAAAGGTGGAAACACCCTAAATGCCCATCGACAGACGAATGGATAAACAAAATGTGGTACATACATACAATGGAATACTATTCAAACAGGAGGAGAAATGAAGTCTTGATACATGCTACAATATGGGCCTTGAAGACATTATGCTGAGTGAGATAAGCCAGTCACAAAAGGACATATATTGTATGACCTCATTTATATAAAAAGACAAGAAAAGGGAAATGTATAGAGACCAGAGTTTATTAGTGGTTACCAGGGGCAGGAGGGAAACTATTGCCCTGAGATAATCTTTAAAGCTTAAACCAAAAATATGCCCTGAAGTCATCTAAAAACCAAAAAATAGTTTAGCTTAACAAGTAACAAAGGTCTGCCTTGAGCATTATGCTCTTTTAGACCAGACCAGACCCATTGCCATGAGGTGATTCCGACTGATAGCAACCTTATAGGACAGAGTAGAACTGTGCCATAGGATTTCCAAGGAGCAGCTGGTGGATTCAAACTATCAACCTTTTCGTTAGCAGCCAAGCTCTTAACCACTGTGTCACCAGGGCTCAAATTGACAGCAGCAACTCAAAAGATTAGATAGGAACCTTAGGGAGCATTGAGTTTATGTTAATGAGGGAGGAATAACTCAAAAAAGGGGGGTGAGAATGGTTGCACAACTCAGGGAATGTAATTACTGTCACTAAGTTGAACATGTAGACACTGTTGAATTGGTATATGTTTTGCTGTGCATGTTCTCAACAACAATAATAAATAAAATTTAGAAGAAAAAAGAAATGTGATCCAACAGAATGCAGAAATTACCAAACAGTATCATTAATATCACATGCAAGTAAATTTTAGCTGAAGGTAATTCAAAAACAGTTGCTGCAGTACATCAACAGGGAACTGCCAGAAATTCAAGCCAGATTCAGAAGATGATATGGAATGAGAGAGATATCGTTGTTGTTCTTAGGTGCCGTCAAGTCAGCTCTTACTCACAGCGACCCTATGTACAACAGAATGAAACACTGCCCAGCCCTATGCCATCCTCAAAATCGTTGCTGTGCTTGAGCCCATTGTTGCAGCAACTATGGCAATCCATCTCATTGAGGGTCTTCCTCTTTTTTGCTGACCCTCTACTTTACCAAGCATAATATCCTTTTCCAAGGAATGGTCCCTCCTGATAAAATGTCCAAAGAACATGAGATAAAATCTCACCATCCTTGCTTCCAAGGACCATTCTGGCTGTACTTCTTCCAAGACAGATTTGTTTGTTCTTCTGGCAGTCCATGGTATATTCAATATTCTTCGCCAACACCATAATTCAAAGGCATCAATTCTTCTTTGGTCTTCCTTATTCATTGTCCAACTTTCATATGCATATAAGGCAATTGAAAATACCATGGCTTGGGTCAGAGGCACCTTAGTCCTCAAAGTGACATCTTTGCTTTTTAACACTTTAAAGAGGTCTTTTGCAGCAGATTTTCCCAGTGAAATAGTCATTTGATTTCTTGACTGCTGCTTCCACGAACATTAATTGTGGATCCAAGTAAAATTAAATCCTTGATAATTTCAGTGTTTTCTCTGTTTATCATGATGTTGTTTATTGGTCTAGTTGTGAGGATTTTTGTTTTCTTTATGTTGAGATGCAATCCATACTGAAGGCTGTAGTCTTTGATCTTCATTGCTGATGTCAAATGGATCTTGGCTGAAAGCAGAAAATACCAGAAATATGTTGACCTGTGTTTTATTGACTATGCAAAGGCATTTGACTATGTGGATCATAACAAAGTATGGATAACACTGTGAAGAATGAGAATTCCAGAACGCTTAATTGTGCTCATGCAGAACCTGAACACAGACCAACAGGCAGTCGTTCAGACTGAATAAGGGAATACTGCATGGTTTAAAGTCAGGAATGGTGTGGGTCAGGGTTGTGTCCTTTCACCATATTTTTTTCAATCTATATGCTGAGCAAATAATCCGAGAAGCTGAACTACGTGAAGAGGAATGTGGCATCAGGATTGGAGGAACACTCATTAACAACTTGGGATATACAGATGACACAACCTTGCTTGCTGAAAGTGGAGAGGACTTGAAGCACTTGCTAATGAAGATCAAAGACTACAGCCTTCAGTATAGATTACACCTCAACTTAAGGAAAACAAAATCATCACAATTGGACCATTAAGCAACATCATCATAACAAGAGAAAATATTGAAGTTGTCAAGGATTTCATTTTACTTGGTTCCACATCTAATGCCCATGGAAGCAGCAGTCAAGAAATTAAATGATGTCAGCCTGAGACTAGAAGAACTGGATGGTGCCCGGCTACCACCAATGACCTCCCTGACAGGGAA
>NW_004443965.1:22778963-22780936 GCF_000243295.1 Trichechus manatus latirostris
ATCCGAACCGACTAGAATGCACGTAACAATAACAACAGTCTTTTGTCATCTGGAACTTCTTTCTGATAGAATTTATTACCTCAGATAATCATCATTATATGAAAATGCAGTCCTACCACTAACTTGTGCCATTTAAATTACAAAAGATTTCACCTTTACTCTCTCACTTTTGCCACCTAAGATAGAAGCAATATTTATTGGATGTCTTCTATTCTGTCATCTGAACTGTAGAGTTTGTGTTTCTCCAAATAAAATTTAGGAATATAACCTCAAATCATTCTTATATTAGGTGTGTTGATCTTAAATCTCTCAGTCTAATCTCATTCATGGCATGCTTAGATGGCCAAATTTTAAGAAGAATACCCATGGAATACCTGATTCCGACTCATAGTGACCCTATGGGGCAGAGTAGAACTGCCCCATAGGGTTTCCAAGGAGTGGCTGGTGGATTTGAACTGCCAGCCTTTGGGTTAGCAGCTGTATCTCTCCTTAGCTCTTAACCCCTGCGCCACGAGGGCTCCTTTAAGAAGAATAGTTAGTAGCAATTCACCATCTTTCCATGAACTGTAAAATCCATTCCCCACAGCACCACTGTCATCCTATGCTTCCTTTGATCCTAGCTCTCCTATAGTCACCACTGAGAATGATTCTCTACTTTATCTAGACTCAACCTTAATCTGAGTCCTAGACAAAAATAAAAATGAGAAATATAAACAGGAAGAATTTATCTTGAGGAGAAAGGAAAGGACACAAAGAAACAAAGAGATCCTTGCTGATAAATTTGGCAATAGAGAGTCAAGTTTATTATTTGGTACATTTAATTTTCATAGGAAAACATATGTTGTGATAGGAAAAAGTTTAACTATGTTGGTAATTCAACAACAATATTAATGAGCCCCTAATCAGGCTTGAACAGACAAGTTGCTAAAATCTAAATAGAAAAAACAAATAATAGGCATATAATGTGAAATAAGGTAGTGGAGTTGTCCTCGAGTAGAAATATAGTGATACATCATGGTAGGGATTCTGAACCTTACCAACTCTAAGCGGTGCTTGATGGCAAGTGTGACTGTCCTCTGAGAAGTGTCTTGTTTGGTTAGAGGTGTTGTCTCATTAGAGCTGTACATAACAGAGGTAACCTCCTTCTTGCTAAGCTCAAAGGCTTTTCCTGAATTCTTAATTATTCTGATTTCCTTGCAGTTCCACCTTGCTGACCACTCATTCCTCCCTGAAGCCTTGGCCTTGCCTTTCAGAACGCAGCACTCTCCTGACTGGGCTCTTGCCTTCCCATCATTCATCCCTCAACCGTTTTGTTCAGCAGGTTCTTCTCTCCATGCCACTGCCCAGGGGATGCCTCCCTCAATCCTTAGCACTTTTCTTTTTTATCTACTTGCTCCATTGGCCATACCCTGCATAACACTATAGTAATGACTCCCAGATCTACACTCTGAACCCTACTTTCCACATATGCCACAGTCCACTATTTCCAACTGCCAATAAGCATTGCAACTCGGATATACCACTGTCACAGGAAACCCACCTAATCCCCAGAGGAACGCCTCTTGCCCAACTTCTACCTTCCACCAAACAGATACTTTACCCAACTCCTCCAGATCTGTTAATGCCTTGACTTTTCTTTGACTCCAAAATAGTGAGTCATCCTTGACTGAGCTCTTTTACCTCTAACTTGTGAGCTATTAACAGATTCCTCTGACTTTTAATTCTCACTGCTAACAACCAGACCAACCCCACTTCACAACTGGATAACTGCAGCTGGGCCTGGATAACTCCGACCTGCGCTCTTATTTCCATTTGATCCATGCTTAGGGTTAATATCATTCACACACACACACACACACACACACACACAAACACACACACACACAAACACACACAATCATCTGAAAATACCACTTTCATTATCTTTTTCCCCTTCTCAAGAACCTATAATGACTCTGTATTATAAATCACAT
>NW_004443965.1:22787640-22789646 GCF_000243295.1 Trichechus manatus latirostris
GGACTGGACTGTAGGACACAAAGTGGTACTCGTGAGGAGTGTGCTTCTTAGCTCAAGTAGATACAAGAGACTAAATGGGCAGCTTCTGTCTGGAGGTGAGATGGAAGGCAGAGAGGGTTAGGAGGTGGTTGAATGGACATGGGGAATCGGGTGGAAAGGAGGAGTGTGCTGTCACAGTATGGGGAGAGCAATTAGTGTCACATAACAATGTATGTATAAATTTTTGTATGGGAAAAAATAAAAAGAGCAAGGTGACCACAAGATCAGCTAAGCAACTTCTCTGACAAAGGTCAGAAAGACTTTTCTCGGTAGGCCCAAATCAACCTGTGCCAACCTAAAGTCCTCATCACTGGGGATTATTGCAATTTGAAAGCTGTCTGAGTAAAGTTTTTTTTCTTCTAAATTTTATTTATTTTGTTGTTGAGAATATACACAGCAAAACATACACCAATTCAGCAGTTTATATGTGTACCCTTTAGTAACACTGATTACATTCTTTGAGTTGTGCAACCACTCTCACCCTCCTTTTCTGAGTTGTTTCTCCCGCATTACCATAAACTCTCTGCCCCCTAAGGTTCCTATCTAATCTTTTGAGTTGCTGTTGTCAAGTTGATCCCATATAGCTAGTTCTTAAAAGAGCATAGTATTGAAGGCATACTTTTTTTACCAGTTAAGCTAAACTGTTGTTTGGTTTTAAGATGACTTCAGGGAATAGTTTTGGTTTAAAGTTTAAAGATTATCTCAGGGCAATAGTTTCAGGAGTTCATCCACCTTCCATGGCTTCAGAAAATCTAGAGTCCATGAGAATTTGAAATTATATTCTGCATTTTTGTCCTTTTGATCAAGATTCTTCTATGGAATCTTTGATCAAAATGTTCAGTCTATGGTAGCCAGGCACCATCCAGTCCTCCTGGTCTCATAGCAAAGGACGCAGTTTTTCCTGGAGGCAGTTAGCCACACGTTCCGAATCCTCCTATTCCTGACTTTCCTTCTTCCTCTGTAGCTCCAGATGAGTAGAGACCAATTGTTGTGCTTTGGATGGCTTCTTGCAAACTTTTAGGATCCCAGGCATTATGTAACAAACTAGGAGGTAGAATAGAAGCATTAAACCAGTTATTAGGCCAGTTAACTGGGATGTCCCATGAAACCTCCAAATCAAGTAACTAAACCCTATGAGGTGTCTGGGTGTACATAAGCAGCATCAGCAGGTGCTCTTTTTTTCTTTTTTTTAAAGTCGTTGTAAGTACATCTATCACACAACTTTTGCCAGTTCAACTTTTTACAGGTATACAACTTACTGACAGCAATTATAATAATCAGCTCTACAAACTGCACCCTTAATCAGTGCGATTTTTCCACTGTTAACCCCCCTGTTACCTCCTTCCTCTCAACCCTGGTAACCACTGATAAACTTTGTTCTCTATCCATTTGCCTTTACTTGTCATTTTATATAAGTGAGGTCATACAATATTAGTCCTTTTTTAATTTTTTTATTGTACTTTAGATGAAGGTTTACAGAACAAACTAGCTTCTCATTAAACAGTACACATACAATTTTATGACATTGGTTAACAACCCTAAACATGTCAACACTCTCCCTTCTCGACTTTGGGTTCCATATTATCAGCTTTCCTGTCCTCTCCTGCCTTCTAGTCCTTGTCCCTGGGCTGTCGTGCCCCTTTAGTCTTGTTTTGTTTTATGGCCCTGTCTAATTTTTGGCTGAAGGGTGAACCTCAGGAGTGACTTCATTGCTGAGCTAAAAGGGTTTCCAGGGGCCATATTCTAGGGGTTTCTCCAGTCTCTGTCAGGGCAGTAAGTCTGGTCTTTTTTTGTGAGTTAGAATTTTGCTCTACATTTTTCTCCATCTCTGTCCAGGACCCTCTGTTGTGATCCTGGTAAGAGCAGTCAGTGGTGGTAGCCAGGCACCATCGAGTTGTACTGGACTCAGTCTGGTGGAGGCTGTGGTAGTTGTGGAACATTAGTCCTTTGGTCTGATCTTTCCCTTG
>NW_004443965.1:22790230-22791310 GCF_000243295.1 Trichechus manatus latirostris
GCAATGCTGCCATGAACATAGGTGTGCGTATGTCTATTTGTGTGATGACTCTTATTTCTCTAGGATATATTCCTAACAATGGGATTGCTGGATCATATGGTATTTCTATTTCTAGCTTTCTAAGGAAGGGCCATATCGTTTTCCAAAATAATTTTATCATTTTGCATTCCCATCAGCAATGCATAAGAGTTCTGGTCTCCCCACAGCCTCTCCAACGTTTGTTATTTCAGTTTTTTTGATTCATGTCAGTAATGCTGGGGTGAGATGGTATCTCATTGTAGTTTTGATTTGTAGTTCTGTAATAGCTAGTGAACTCGAGCATCTCCTCATGTGTCTGTTGTCTGCTTTAATGTTTTCTTTGGTGAAGTGTCTGTTTATTTCCTTTGCCCATTTTTTAATTGGATTATTTGTCTTTTTGTTGTAGAGGTGTTGGATTTTTTTGTAGATTTTAGATATCATTAGATCTTTGTCGGATTTGTAATGGCCAAAATTTTTTTTTCCCAGTCTGTAGGTTCTCTTTTTTACTCTTTACATGAGGTCTTTTGATGAGCATAAGTGTTTAATTTTTGAAGATCCCGGTAATCTAGCTTATGTTGTGGAGTTTGTGTGTTGTTGATTATGGTTTGTATCCTGCTAAGGCTGTGTATTAGGGCCTCTTGGGTTGATCCTGTTTTTTCTTCTATGAACTTTATAGTTTTTGGCTTTTTATTTAGGTCTTTGATCCATTTTGAATTAGGTTTTGTCTTATGGTATGAGGTATGAGTCCTGTTTCATTTTTTTGCAGATGGACATCCAGTTTTGCCATCACCATTTGTTAAAAAGACTGTCTGTTCCCCATTTGATGGACTTTGGGCCCTTGTCGAAGATCAGGTGACCTTAGATATCTGGGTTCTCAATTCTGTTCCATGGGTCAATGTATCTGTCGTTGTACCAGTACCAGGTTCTGAGGTCAGGTAGTGCGAGTCCTCCTGCTTTATTCTTCTTCTTCAGTAGTGCTTTACTTATCTGGGGCTTCTTCCCTTTCCATATAAAGTTAATGATTAGTTTTCCCATCTCTTTAAAGAATGTTGTTGGTATTTG
>NW_004443965.1:22795216-22797271 GCF_000243295.1 Trichechus manatus latirostris
TTTTATTTGATTATGTCTGAGCAGGAAGGCTGTGCATTCTTTGTTGTTTGCTCGTCTTTTGGTACGATACTTTTCACCTTCTTGTCCAATGGATAGGGCCGTTGCTCCGCTATGGTGCAGCAGGGCAGGTCCAGCTGAAGAGAAATTAGTAGGTTGGGTTGTTGGTGGCACATACTAGTGCCAACAGGGCAGGCTGGGAATCAGTGCAGGGCAGGTTGAGGTAGGCTTTGCCTGTGCTGTGCAGGGGTGTGATGTTCAGCGCACGGTGCAAGTGAGCAGGAAGGAGGAGGGAGATTGTGATGCGCGGAGCTCAGTTGGGTATGGGAAAGAGGAGAGAGAAACAGGAGCCAAAAACAAACAAACAAACAAAAGAGTACTAAGGGAGCTTGCTGTTGGAGTAGAGATATAAGAAAGCGAGAAGTGGAGAAAAACAAAAAGGAAAGAAAAAATAATAAAAATTAGTGAAAAAAAGAGAACCCCCAGGGATCCCACCAGTGCGGCTGTGAAGTCCAGGGACATGGTTCCCAGGCGGAGAAGTACAGCCTGGCTAGAAGGGGTAGAGATGTCACACAGCACCACGTATTCAGGAGACAGGAAGAGAAGATAAGTATAAAGATATGAGAAACTGAGAAATGAAGAAAGACAAAAAGGAAAAAAGGGAGAGAAGAAAAGAAGAAAAAAGAAATGCTTCCAGGGATCCCACCACACGGTTGCGCAGACCAGGGAAGTAGCTTCCAAGCCACACAGTACAGCCTGGCTAGAATTGTCTCCCAAGCCAAGAAAATAAAAAGAAAAACAAACAAATCAAAACAAACAAACAAAAAGCCCCAGGGATCACACCAACATGGCCGAGTGGGCCAGGAAACAGTTTCACAGTTGAGTGACGCTTCACAGACTTTCAAGAAGCAGCAAAGATGGCACACAGAGACAGTTCTTTGAGAGAAAGGAGGGAGAGGTGGTGAGAGGCATGGAGGAAACCAAAAGAGGAAAAAAGCAGCCGTAGCTCTTAACCACTGTGCCATCCAGGCTCCAACTGACATAAAGAACCTGATATATAATAAGTGTTCACAAAACCTTATTTATGTTTATGCCTTATGTTATAGGAGTTTATAATATTTATATTCTGTTCCATAATTCTAGTATTCTTTCTACATTTAAGTGGATTCTGCCCATCACCAGTCTTTTAAAAATGGCCTTTCCATTCCTAAATTATTTCTTCTGATTCATCTCTATGTTGGCTAGATTTTGTCATCATGTAGTTTTTTCAGGAAGGTAATGACTGTTATATACCCCAATTCTTCCATTATTGAGAAGATATTTCTGTGTCTTTTGTATTTATACAAGATCTTAGGAATAATATTCTTGGGTTATGCTTTCTTTCTTTGAGAACATTGTTGGTGTCGATCCATTTGGCATTGAATATGGGTGTAGACAAGTCTAATGCAACCCAAGTTTTTTTTTAATCTCTTATATGTCAGTTTATTTATTTAGTTATTTTTAGTTTTTCAAAAAGGAGCTGTGGTGTTGCAGTGGTTAAGCACTTGGCTGCTAAGCAAAAGGTCAGTGGTTTGAACCAATGAGATGCCCCGTAGGAGACAAGACCTGGTGATCTGCTCCCATAAAGATTTACAGCCTAGGAAACCCTATGGCGCAGTTCTACTGTGTCCTGTAAGGTCTCTGTGAGTCAGAATTGGCTCAACAGCACACAACAACAACAGCAACAGCTTTTAAAAAGTTTAAATTTGCATTCAGTAGCATTGATTCTTTTTAATTTTTTTTTTATTGTACTTTAGATGAAGGTTTACAGAACAAATAGTTTCTCATTGAACAGTCAGTACACATACTGTTTTATGACGTTGGTTAACAACCCCATGACATGTCAACACTCTCCCTTCTCGACCTTGGAGGACCTTTTTTTTGGTGAAAATATACACAGCCAAAGTTACACTATTTCAAAAGTTTCTACATGTACAATTCAGTGACATCGATTACACTCTTCCAGTTGTGCTGCTGTTCCCACTATCCTTTTCCAAATTATCTTCAACTCACTGCCCC
>NW_004443965.1:22798557-22800953 GCF_000243295.1 Trichechus manatus latirostris
CTTACAAGAGATAAAAGGAAAGGGAAGCAAGCAGACAGTTGGGGACCACATACCACCAAGGCAAATTGTACTTGACTTGTGTTCTCACTTTTGAAATGTTGTTAAATATTCATTTCAAGATTCACTCCACCTTACAGCGTTGTATCCTGTTCTCAAGTGGACACCTTTAGCGCATCTTTATCTTTTTGCCAGTTCATTGTTGCACCTCTATCATCGGTCTGTTCTGTTGTTCATTCCCCAGGCTGGAGAAGGAGCAGAGGAATTAAAATACTAGTCAATTTGCTGCTCTTCAGATCTTGAGATGTGTGAGAATTCTCAGGATATTTTGCATCACTCAGACAGCCAGGGGAAGGGAGCAGTGCTGGGTCAGGAACCTTGCTGATCTTTGGTTGTCATGCTCCAGAGCCTTTCCTGGGCCACGGCTTCTTGAGATTTTGATATGTCTATGGCCCTTCCTTATTTGGTTGCTTCTATGAACTTTTTGTGAGCAGTCCTATTTTTTTTTTTTTACTCATTTCTTTTCTTCAGCATACAGAGGCAGATTCTACCAGTAAGCCTCATTCTGCAGCCTTTTGGCTGTTGTGCCTTTGTTTGTCCCTGGCTTCTCTTTCTGCTTCCTCAACACAGGTGTTCTCCAAGGTGCTGCCTTTTGTCATTTCCCCTTCTGTATCATTTCTTACCGAGATTTATTCTGCTCCTGTGTTAATTGCCACCTCTCTTTATAGTTGACCATGAGTAGACTTTTCACTTGACTATTTACTCGTGCCACAGATATTTTCTGCTATGAGCCGGGCACTTATCTAGACACTGGGAATACAAATATAATGAGGCTTAATATCTGAGTGGAAAAGACAAGTATTAATAAGCATGCATTTGCAGTATTATGCAATAATGATTGCCATAGATGAGACAGATAGTTAGGAGAACACCTTAGTGGGACACCTAGTCCTGATAGGCTGAGTCAGGGGTGGCATCTCAGGGGAAGCGATGTTTATGCTGGATCCTTCCCAACAGGATGCAATAACTGCCTAATAGTTCTCCCTGCTTGCAAACCACACCCTGCAGTCACCCAGCCCTGGACCCTACCACCCAGTTAATCTTCCCAGAGCATTGATTTGATTAAGACACTCTCTAGTTGAGAAACCTATAATGACTCCTCCTTGTCAACCAAACTAAGTCAAAAAATTCCTTAGCCTGGCTTTTGATTCCTCCACAATCAAGTGCCACCACTGGAATCTATCTTTTCTGCCTTGATCTTTCCATTGTTTACTGCCTTACCTCTGTACATTACCAAAACGGACTAACAAGCATCCTGCAAACACACCTGGAGCTTTTCCGTAATTTTTACGAAGGCACATTTTTATTTTGTTTGCTGTTTTATCACTGCCACCTATAACAGTGCCTGGCATATAACAGATACTGAAGAATATTGGTTGAATGAACAAACGAATAAATTTTCCCTTGGAATTCCCCATACTTGGGCTGCATAGCTCTCCTCTCTCCCAGGTGCACATATTTTTGCCCATTGAAATCTTATTATCCAGGCTCAGCTCATGTATTCTCTCCTCCATTATGTCTTTTTTCCTGATATGAACCTTCATTCCTAAAGGCTTTTAATATTCTATGTGAACTGTTTATGTGACCCTGCATTCTGCTTTGTATTGTAGATATCTGTGTAGGCATTTATTTTTCCTGCCAGGTTGAAAGTTATTTGAATTCAGTGACCATATTTAAAACGTGATATTGTATCTTGCTCAATACGAGATGCACAATATGAAATGTTCAAAAAATACTTTTTGTTTGATGAGAGAAGTATTTTACATTCATTTGGAAAAAGTAGGGAGGAAAGCCTAAGGGATGGGTCATTTGGTTTGGCCCCCTTGCCTTACCTCCTTTTCCTGTGTTAAAGAACTTAATTTAAAATTAATTCAGGAAATCTATATTAAGCATCTATATTTTATATTCAAGTCATTGTACTAGGATTTAGATTATTAATAGGATTTAAAGTGTCCTTGACGTACTCACTACTGAGCATCACTTCTAACAGAAAATCAAGTCCAGTCAGTCTAGGTGGTCACTATCATCTGTAGAGTTTTTAGGATGTTTTTCTGTTTTCAGAGTTACTCTTCCCAGTTTCTAGAATCTTCCCACATATTGAGATTCCTGAGGGCAGGGGTGCTGTCTTTATCTTCTGATCCCTTACTGCCTGGCACTGAGCTTTATACCTGCTGGTGATTTACCTTGAACATTCTCTGACTCTTCTATAACATCACCATGTCTTTCCAGGTATATATTGCTGAGTTGGGACAAGAGACTTAAGAGAGATACAGACTGCTGCTGCTTAGACTAGGAAGACCCTTTGTTATCATAAGAGTAATAAGAAACCGGTTGCCGTC
>NW_004443965.1:22801592-22803399 GCF_000243295.1 Trichechus manatus latirostris
CTTACCACTGCACCTCAAGTGCTCATTCTTTTCATAACAGAGGCATCGAATTCTTAATGGACCCCTCTATTAAGAACTCAGCTGCTAACTAAAAGGTCAACAGTTCGAATCCACCAGCTGCTCCTTGGAAACCCTATGGAGCAGTTCTGCCCTGTCCTGTAGTGTTGCAATGAGTCGGAATCAACTCAGCGGCAACGGGTTTCGGGTATTAAGGGAAAATGAGAAGTGAAAATCAAAATGAAATAATGGAGTAGTAAGGAATGGAAGGCATAGTAACGATACTTGTTTTGAGATCTGGCTTGACATAGAAATGATAATTCTTAAGCCTGATTGAAGGACAGGCCTGAGTCTATTCAAATATAGAGAGTTAATATGTACTACTATGTCATTGTTATTAGGGGTGGGAAACACCTATTTTATTTAAATAAGCTTTTTACCAGCCAGAAAAAAAAAAAAAACATAAGTTTATGGAAAACCAAACCAAACCCATTGCCATCGAGTCAATTCAACTCCTAATGACCCTATAGTTCATGAGTATAGCAATTCAAAGTGCTAGTCCAAATCTTTGTTCTCTGTGTTTGTAGATTTATAGCGTGTATCATCAAAGAGATTTGCTGGCACAAGATAATTTTGAATAGTAGATATTATAAAAGTCACTAGATAGTCTTATGTGGTGCTGTGTAGCATGCTTAATTTATTAATCATATTCTGTTTAAATAAAAATCAAGGTTAGTTTATCCTGAGCATGTGTCAGCAGGAAGGGCAGAGAGCACTTAGGTGGGTTCTGGCTGTCAGAGGATGAACTCATATTTAAAATGTCAGTGCAGGGTATTCTCCTCAAGTCACATTTATAGCAGACATTGTTTCTCAAAGCAAATCCGCTTCTGCCTTGTGGGCTAGTCACTCTCCTTCCTTATTTTGGTCTCCTCCCTCCTCTCTGAGACCACGTACTTCCTCATATCTACAGGGTAAATGCAACACTGATTAAAGAAACCACTGTAGTCTCGGTCCTTCCTCAGTGCTTGATTTAGATACTGGCATGTGATGCAGTGCTGGGAAGCATGTTTAAGGGGCTTCTGGGGAGCATCAGGAAGGATCTTGAAGCTGTTAACAAGACATGCAAAGAAGAGTCCCTTTAACTACTGTGAATTAAGGTGTATGACAGTGTGAAGTTTGGAATGGCTACCATCTTTTTCCATAAAAATGACAAAACAGAAATTAACCAACTCAGAAGAAATGTCTTACCTTTGGCTTTCTTGTTCTATAGGATGAAACATTCCCTTATCCCTTATTGATAAGTGGAAAAGACAAGTATTAATAAACAGGCATTTGCAATACTGTGTATTTTCAATAGTGTGAGTATTGCAATACTCATTTTGAGTTGAGGTTCTGTTACTTGGAGACAAAAATGTCTTCCCTGATGCTATAACATTCCCATTTGAAAAACAAAGTTAAAGCACTTGGTATCTTTATTTGATATTTTTCTTGATCCATTCTGTTTTCCTAAAAGATAAGGCTTGTGATCCAAAATACAACAATTAGTCTCCATTTGTCTGGTGCAGCAGAGGAAGAAGGAGACCCAGGAATTGGAGGAGGAACTGGACTGCAGGTCTAATTGCCTCCATAAACTACTGCCTCCTTTGCCATGAGACCAGAAGAGCTAGATGGTGCCTGGCTAGGGGTTTGAAATAAACTGAAGGTTTTGGTCAAGGATTAAATAGATGGATCCTGATCAAAAAGGGGAAAATGCAGAAAGAATTTTAAAATTCTTATGGAATACAGACTTCCTGAACCCACTAAGACTGGA
>NW_004443965.1:22805181-22807990 GCF_000243295.1 Trichechus manatus latirostris
CACTTGCCCTCATTTCCCATAATCCTACCTGGCAGTTCTCCAAGGCTTATTGCCCTTCTCTCTGGGGTCTGCACTGTTTGCTTTCCCTCTAACTCTCTCCTCCACCAAGCCTGAGGCTTGGAAACCATGCCAAAATCTCTTATCTCTGCCCTGGAGTTCTTCCATATCTCTAAGTGCCTAAGCTTTTATAAGCCAAAAGCTAGGATAAAACTTTCTGTTTTTCTGCATTCTGCTGTTGTTTCATTCCCAAGGCAATGTGCACAATGTAGCTATTAAATAGAAATAGCAAACGGGGTGGGAGAGTGTGTGACAAAAGAAATACTAAAGGAAACACTACTTAATATATATATGAAACATCAAAACAAAAGACAAAATCCAATGTGATAGGTGTAATGAACATTTATTTTTGCCTATGCAGCAGTGTATATTTATAGTGATTAACAAAGGCGAAAGTTTGTCATTTGAAATAATTTTTCCGAGTCAATTCCATATTCTAAGTTCACTTGCTTTCGTTTGTGGGTCATGATATATGATAAAGATAAAAAGAATTTAAACTAATATGCTGGAATGTACACATCTAAATAAACATTTCCTCCAAAATAGTCACCTTTGGCTACCATACTTTTATTCCACTTATATTTACATAGCCCTGAACATTTCTGGATTTGTTCCTTTGGAATTGTTCTCATTTTACAAACCATACACTGAAAATGTCAGTAGTAAATACTTTATTATTAAACCGTCTTCTCTCTACCCCACTGCTAAAGGTATAGCTCAGCTTGATCCATTTATCTCTGAAAATACTCATTCTTAACTTTGATTAGTTGTTAACTTGATTTCTAGAAGCAGTAGACAAAGATTTGTTTTCCCCTTGAAGTCATTTAAATGAAATTCTGGAAAACTCTGAAGTTGATTTGTAAAAAAGTTCAAAAATTGTTTTGAACAATAGCAGCATCATTGAAATAAATATGTATAATTGCCAAAGCAGTTTCTCTGAAGTGAACTATTCTTATTTGGATGAATAAATGTTGGTAGATTGCTGTAATTGTGCTCATGCGAAATCTGTACATAGACCAAGAGGCAGTTGTTCCAACAGAACAAGGTAATACTGTGTGGTTTAAAAGCAGGAAAGGTGTGTGTGAGGGTTGTATCCTTTCACCATACTTATTCAGTCTGTACACTGAGAAGATAATCCGAGAAACTGGACTATATGAAGAAGAACGAGGCATCAGGATTGGAGGAAGACTCATTAACAACCTGCATTACACAGATGACACAACCTTGCTTGCGGAAAGCGAGGAGGACTTGAAGCACTTACTGTTGAAGAACAAAGACCACAGCCTTCAGTATGGATTACACCTTAACATAAAGAAGACAAAAATCCTCACAACTGGACCAATAAGCAATGTCATGATTAATGGAGAAAATAGTGAAGGATGTCATTTTACTTGGATCCACAATCAACGCCCATGGAAGCAGCAGTCAAGACATCAAATGACATAATTGCATTGAGCAATTCTGTTGCAAAAGACCTCTTTAAAGTATTCAAAAGCAAAGATGTCACTTTGAGAACTAAGGTGCTCCTGACCCAAACCATGGTATTGTCAGTTGCCTCACATGCAGGTAAACACTGGACAATGAATAAGGAAGACCGAAGAATTGATGCATTTAAATTATGATGTTGACAAAGACTATTGAATAGACCACGGACTGCCAGAAGTATGAACAAATTTGTCTTGGAAGAAGTACAGCCAGAATGCTCCTTAGAAGCAAGGATGGCAAGTCTTCATCTCAGGTATTTTTGGACATGTTATCAGGAGGGATCAGTCCCTATAGAAGGACATCATGCTTGATAAAGTAGAGGGTCAGCAAAAAAGAAGAAGACCCTCAATGAGATAGGTTACACAGTGATGCAACAATGGGCTCAAACATAGCAACGATTGTGAAGATGGCTCAGGACTGGGCAGTGTTTCCTTCTGTTGTACATGTGGTTACTATGAGTCGGAACTGACTCGAAGGTGCCTAACAGTAATCTAACAACAGGTTCCTTTAAGCCAGTGGTTCTCAGCCGGGGATGATTTTGCCCTCCACCTTCAGGGGATATTTGGCAATATTTGGAGACGTTTTTGGTTGTCTCAACTAGGAGAAGGGGTGCTCCTGGCATCTAGTGGTTGGGAGACCAGGATTGCTGCTAAACATCCTACAATGCACAGGACAGCCCATCACAACAAAGAATAATCTGGCCAAAACTGTCAGTAGTGCCAAGGTTGAGAAAGCCTGCTTTAAACAAACAAATTATTATTTTACAGTCACCTCTCACATTTTAATATACAGGTAGTCCTCAACTTAAGGCGGGGTTCCCTTCCAACGACTTTGTCTAAGTTGGTTCTGATGTCAGTCAAATACCTCATTTTTTTTTTTTTTTTAGTTTTCACTATTATTGCCTTTTATTTTCAGTATCTATAAATCTGATCTTTATTTGTCTTTGGGGGTTGGAAATATACATATAAACTTACAGATATATTTTAATACATACATAAAAAATACACAAATGATAAAAAAAATTGGATGGTTGTAAGTGTGGTTCGTCGTAACTTGAATACATCGCAGGTCAGGGGCTTCCTGTACTTAAAAGTTTCTGATCCCCTCCTGCCAGCTTCAGTCTTATGTAATCATTGGGATGGAACAAATTCTGACACCCATATCTTTCTGTCCAGCACTCGGACTCATACCTCTTTGAGGATTTGTTTCTGCTTACGTATGGAGGGTGGGATGGCAGGGAGAAACTTGTTCCAGTGAGAAAGCGATG
>NW_004443965.1:22809954-22812420 GCF_000243295.1 Trichechus manatus latirostris
AGGTTGTCTTTTTACTCTTTTGGTGAAGTCTTTTGATGAGCATAAGTGTTTGATTTTTAGGAGCTCCCAGTTATCTAGTTTCTCTTCTGGTGTTTGTGCATCGTTAGTTATGTTTTGTATTCTGTTCATGCCTTGTATTAGGGCTCCTAGCATTGTCCCTATTTTTTCTTCCATGATCTTTATCGTTTTTGATTTTATATTTAGGTCTTTGATCCATCTTAAGTAAGTTTTTATGCATGGTGTGTTGTATGGGTCTTATTTCAGTTTTTTGCAAATGGATATCCAGTTATGCCAGCACCATTTGTTAAAGAGACTATCTTTTCCCCAGTTAACAGACTTTGGGACTTTGTCAAATATCAGCTGCTCATAGGTGGATGAATTTATGTCTGGATCCTCAATTCTGTTCCACTGGTCTATGTTATCTGTTGTTGTACCAGTACCAGACTGTTTTGACTACCATGGCGGTGTAATAGGTTCTGAAATCAGGTAGTGTGAGGCCTCCCACTTTGTTCTTCTTCTTCAGTAATGCTTTACTTATCAAGTTGTACCACACCATTTATTGAATAACTGCTGGTAATTCAGTACCTACTAGTTTGAGAGGCTACTTTTATCATATAGCACATGTCTTTGTGTCAAATAAACGATTTATGATAAGACAGCATTATTTCATGTCCCAGTAAGAAGCAGAAAGCTCTGTCAGTTAAACTTTGACACACCATCAATTTTTAAGGTGTATACTAATATCACAGAAGTACATCTTAGAATTTCTGAAATATGGGTCTGAATGCTCATGTGTATTTGGTGTGTTTCTGGACTTTCTATTCTTTTCCACTGGTTTGTGTCTTCATGTGCCAGTGCCACACTATTTTAACTACTGAAGACTTATAATGTATTTTAACGTACAGTAGAGACTTCATTGGTCTCCTTTCTCAGAATTTTCCCAACTAACCTTGTTTATCTGTCCAGATAAACTAACCAGAGGGCTGATATTTAAAACTCAGCCGTAGGCAGGTTCTTTCTCTTTGGCTCTTGTAGATCTTCTTTCCCTCTCTCTTTCTCCGTCTTTTCTACTTAAATTGTAAAAACTTGCACTTAGAAGATCTTACTAGCCATGAAGATTAGCTCTAAGGCGGGGATCAGAGTAGCTTCTTTGAAAGTTTGTGTATCTTCTCAGCTTTCTTCTCCTGGGTGTTTCTTCTGCTTCATGATAGGCACAGTCTATTCCTGGTCTGTACTGTTGTCATAAAAGGAAGATGCTCCTATGAAAGTTCTTACTTACAAAATGGTTACTCCTTTCATATCTGCTATGTAGAATTGCAGCCCTTTTGCTGAAAGTAGTGTCCCTAGAATGATGGAAAACCTGAAAAATTTGCAGCTGCATCAGGGTTTAATGTGGTTCACTAATGCATTTTCCTTCAGTAAAACTTGTAGTTTTGCCAGTTATTCCTATTAAGTTTTTAGCATTTTTAATATTGTATTACTAGAATCTTGGCTTTATTTGCATTTATAGATCATAAAAGCACTTCTTTCTTTCTTTTTTTTTTTTTCTGTTCTATTGAAGAACTCATTATAAGAGTCAGTAAACCCTGTGGAAAATGGCCTTCAATGATCTTACATCGAGGACTGTGCGTCTCTACGATAATTGGATCAAAGATGCTGGTGAGTAACCAAATTTCCCAATCAAGGCTCATCTTTCCTTTTTACATCAGATTCCCATACTGAATAGAATTTCACTGAAACAGAATCAGAGACTTTGCAACTTAACACTCCCCTATAGACACCTCAAATACTGATTTTTATTGCTAGTTAACGAGGAGGAAGTGTTAAGGAGTTCATTGCAGATATGTACAAAGATAGAACTACACAGATATTCACTGTAATGTTTATAATAGTGAAAATAGCCTAAATATCTGATGCAGATAGATTAAAAAATGATGGCATGTTCCAGTTCAGTGGCCATTAGAAGTGATTTTGGAGGGAAGGTGCTCTTAGGCTTGCTTCTGCCTTATTAATGCTCCTAAGGGAGATAACAGTTACTGCCAATGATGGTTCTGTCCATGAATGGGAGGGGTGATTCTGAAATGCCTACCTTCTCTCCTTACCCATTTAAAAAAAAATCAATGTTATAGAAGAACATTTAATGACATAGCAAGAGGTTTAAACTATGTTAAATGAAAGCAGGTTATCAAACACCATATGTAAAATTATCTTTTGTGGGGGTTAACAATATGGTAGGATTATGAGTAATTTTTATTTACTTATCTGTATCTGTCTGCTTTTTAACCATAACAAATGTGTTGCTTTTGTAACTACAAAAAATTAGTTTAAAAATATTATCAAAAGTCAAAATTTTTAAAATAGACAAGGAATCAGATTATTTTAGAGTTAAAATGGACCTTAGATATCATCAAAGCTAACTCTTCATTATAGAGTTGAAGAAACTGAGACCCAGAGATGTGACCTTAC
>NW_004443965.1:22813377-22814273 GCF_000243295.1 Trichechus manatus latirostris
TTGCTACCCGACCTCTCACCATTTGAACTTGAGAACCAAATATATTTGGGCATGTATTTTTTTGAGACAGAGCTGTTTGGCAGAACGAATTCCTTACTAACCAGCTCTTGATAGTCACTCTCCTAAATGCAGGAACCCAAGGGATTCAGATCATCACTGTCCTAACTCAAGAGCCAAATAGATTCAGATGGTGATGAATGTATAGTCCTAAAAGCATAAGATGTTTTAGTGTGAACTACTTCAGAATTCCACTTCCACTTTTATCCATGGATCAACTGTTTACTTTTTATTTGAAATATTTACACCGAAAAGCTTGGTAATATTAAGTTAGAAAAAGGAACGACAAAGGGCTGGAGGTGCTTAAAGATAGAGAGCAAGAAGGAGAGTCCTGGAGACAGCATTGCAGATGGTACAGGGACAATGAGAGGAGAAGGCAGGAAATGCTGACTATATGAAGTTATGTTAATTTGAAGTCTTAGGAGAGGAGAAAGAGAGCATGGGGGTGTGTAATGAGAAGATCTAGATTTAAGTTCTGACACTACTGTTGACAGCTGTGTGATCTTGGACACATTATTTATTGTCCATGAGTCTCTTTTTTTTTTTATTAGCAAAATTGAGATGAGAATAGTACCTACCAGATAATATGCATGAAAATGCTCTATTATTTGGGAAGTATCTCAACACAAATAGTGGTGCTGGTTGTTACAGATGAGAGAGGGTTTTTATTTTAAAATACTTTTAATATAGTATGTCACTTTTTTAAAAAAAAATTTTCACATTATTATTATTGTTTTTCTTTTGGGGCCTAGAAGGGTTAAAATGTTTTGTGTTAGGCTTTACAGCTTTATGAGAACGCTGTCACACAAAGAGTAGGATTATTTTTTTCCTTCTACTTA
>NW_004443965.1:22815565-22816929 GCF_000243295.1 Trichechus manatus latirostris
GCAGAACACCTAGTACATGATGCTGTGGCCCTCAGTGTAGGTAAAGGAAACTTGGTTACCACCAAACCCTGGTTCTTAACTCTAACAGTTTATCATGGTCACTTTGGCAGTTTTTCAAAATATGGATGCCTGGGACCCATGCCCTAGGAATTTCATTCAGTTGGACCGGGGCCATTTTTGCCACTTGATTTTTAAATACTCCCAAGGTGATTCTGCTGTGCTGACGGAGTTGGGATCTGTTGTAACAACAGTAGCAACTATTACTGAGCATAAAATAACTCATTAAATCAGCTGTGAGATAGATGCTATTCTATGCCCAATTCACAAATGAGGAAACTCAGCACATAAAAGTTAAATAAATTGCCCAAGGTCACATAGCTGGTCAGTGGGAGAGCCAGGGTTAGAACCCAGGACGTCCTATTCCAAAGCTTTGCTGAAACAGGATTAAAAGCTTGGTGCTTTTTTATTTTCTTTGAAAATAACATGCAATTAAATTAACCAGCTTTTCCCAAAAGATACAATGATCTTTTTTTAATCTGTAAACTTAGTAGTCACAGAATTTCAAGAAAAGATTTCTGCTGGAAATGTTAAATTACAGGAAAAAAAACATTTATTTTTAAATTATTTTCTTTTGCTTCCTGAACCAGCCCAGTGTGCTTTCTCAGGCTTGTTTTCTTTCTACTGCTACCAGAGGAAGAAAAGAAAGATGATGTCATTTGATTTTTTTTTCCCCCTGCTGAGCCAATGAAAGAGTAAAATAAAATAAATTTCTGATTCAGGAATTCCTTTAGCGACCCTTAAAAATAACCCATTTTTTAAATTATATATGTGATGTCTGTTAATAACAGAAACATTTGAAATTGCTTATAAAGAAAAACGATAAAGTAAAAATTAAAAATCATCCATACTCTTGCCATTAAAAGGTGACAGTATTAATATTTTTCCAGAGGTCTTCTTTTGGTGCTGGTTTGAAGTCCTTATTTCAGTAGGAATAAAAACTAGACACATTAATATGGTTTATGATGTTTGTTTATTTAAGGTTTTGTATTACCCACTAATAGAAGAAGTCCATCAACGTTTGATCAGTTCTAACTCTTTCTTTTGGTCCCCAGTTGTGTGAATACTGAGACTTTCTTTGTGAGGTACAGGCCTGTGGCTAGGGTTCCTGGTGGCCATTTTAATTGCATGTGACAACCAGATGTCCTGGGAAACTTGCCACTGTTAAGGGGAAAGGGAGCTGATAGAGACAATGAAAGACTTCAGTGATGTGTATCTGGGTAGCCAATTTCAAAGCTTTTAAATAAAATCTCTTAATATGAGAAAGTACTTTTAAAATTTTGAGAACTTTACATTTTTAAGAATGT
>NW_004443965.1:22818716-22828960 GCF_000243295.1 Trichechus manatus latirostris
CTCTGGGTTCATGAGGCAATTTAGTAAAATTACACTTGAACTACTTAAAATTATAGAATTAATCACATTTCACCTTGAGTTGCAATATTTAATTGATCCAGCTCTGCTGGCCTGGCGCTTTCAGTGATTGGATAAGTTTCTATACACATAGTTGTAACGCCAATACTTTTTTTTTTTTTTTGCTCAAACTATAGGTTGGATAGCCCACATTTTGGATACCAACACCCACATGTTGGAGATTTGATGATGCTGTGCTGCCTTTCAACTCTTACGATTCTATGATATATGTAGAAGTGCACCAGTTGTCTTGGGGGGAAAAGAAAGTTGAGAAGCAAGCACAAAAATGTTTTTATATGTAGCAGAAAGCCAGGATAGAAAAACTCTAAGATGTTAATGGTAGTTATAGATAGATGGGTGGTGGGATTTTGCTGAATGTCCTCTGTCCTCCAAATCCACTCTTCACCCTATGCTGGGCCCTGGAGGCTAACCAGTATTAACTACATCCATGGGATGGCTCTCTTGCCCTTTGGTTTCTGGTTGGGTTTAGCCAATTGAAAGCCCCAGGAGAGTGGAAAGAAGGATGGGGGTAAAGTTGGGGTATCTATTCTCCTGTCCCCTTGTAGAATTGCCTTGGGTTAGCTGAATCCTTCAAGTGAAGGTCGCAGTTCCTCTCAAGGAGGGCTTTTCACATGACTTTCTCCTTTAGGTTTTGGTAACTAATACCACCCCTTGCCCTTTGAAGCCTAGTAGTGGTAAGAGCCCCACTGTTTCTAATCCCAGGATACTTCACTATCTTCAGTTACTTCCCTTGCCTTCACCCTTCCCAAAGATACCCCTGCCAAATAGTCCATATCAAAGCTAGGCTCTAGGTACTTGTTTAAAGAAATGTTGGGTGGTGTCAGTTATCTCTTGGCCAAGTGAGTGTGCACTTACATCTTGCTTTTCTCTTAGATCCGAGAGTTGAAGACTGGCTCCTCATGTCCTCGCCTCTTCCACAAACCATCATCCTTGGACTCTATGTCTATTTTGTCACTTCTCTGGGACCAAAGCTCATGGAGAACCGAAAGCCCTTTGAACTCAAGAGAGCGATGATAACGTACAATTTTTTCATAGTACTTTTTTCTGTGTATATGTGTTATGAGGCAAGTGTTTTCAGTATTCCTAATGGGAAAATTTTGTCTGAGTCTTCCAGTTTATCTGTCGTTATGTTTCCATGACTATAAGGGTAACTGTTTGAGATTTAAGGAACTTTAGAAACTGACCTCACTAGAGCACGTATTTGCCTGACAAGTGTTACATAAAGATCAGATAATGAGTTCTTCAGAAGATTTCAGAATAGTCTAACTCACAGTTGGTGAGAAAGATTAACATCTAGTCCAGGGACTGGCATGTAGTAAGCCTTAATAAATGATTAAATGAGTCCGTAAATGGTAGTTTTGAGGAAATTCACACTCGGAGAAATTAAATAACTTAGTAACATAGCTGGTAAGTGGAAATCTGATACCTGAACCAAGTCCTGTCTGACATGAGAGCTTATTCTGACTCTGTAATGAGTTGCCATCATCATGATAGGCACCCTTGGTTTCTGCATGTTCCAATGAACAATAAGATGATGGACTGAACAGAGAACTGAGACTTCATACAAGCAGTTGATGAGGGGGCCTGTCCCTTGATTGTAATTAAAGGAATGGAGATGTTCCAGAACCCAAAAGCAGACTTGTGAATCCTCTTTTCAGCTCTTAACGTGCCTCAGCCACTCTCATACATCAACTTCTCTGGAATTCTGTGCTTCTTTTCCAGTACCAGCTGGCTTCCTCATCTTCTCCTTATTTAATTCCTCTGCAGCACAGGTTGTTCTTACAACAGGGACTCACTCAGGGCCCAGCATGGCCCCTCTGGCTTCTCTTGATGCTATAGCCTCTCCACCTGCGTCTTTTCAAACTGACTCCTGCCGCTAATCCACGTGATCAGATCACCTTCATTTACATTAGCCTTATTTTTCACAGGACTTACTTTGCTACTTTCCATTTCTTCTACTTAATTTCCAAAATTAACTCACAGGCCACTCTTAACTATCCCTTCTGGAGTATGAGCAACCTGAAGGGAAAGAATCATAGGGATGGGGAAGAGAGAAAATACATGCTCTTCCTCTGTTGTCAGAGATAGGATCTAACATACTATAGTACAGTGTTAAGAACACACCTGGAATCCAGAGGGCCAGGGAGTAAGTTAGTCCTAGTTCTGCAGCTAATTAGCAGCCTAATTTGAGTAAGGCAGTTAATCTCTCTGCTTACTTATCTTACAGAGTCAGGGTTGAATCAGATTGTCTCTTGGGTCCCTCAAGTTCAGATATGCTTAGGCTCTGTGTCTGATTGTGTCAGTGATTGTGATGTCCCTAAATATATTTCTCAGGTTTAGAAGGAATCCAATTATAACCAGTCAGTTTTGGTTTATACTTTAGTAACTACAAATAAAAAAAAAAAAGTTTGAAAATAACCTGAATTTGAGATAGTTTTTATCTCCCATTAACCACCAATGACTTCAGTTACTTATATGGTAGTTTCAGAGTATTACCTGCCAAATATAAATTATTATTCTTTTTTAACTGCTAGGCATATGTGTGTATGTATATGTGTGTATATATATACACACACATATACATACATACATGTATATATAATGCTTAGCAGACTGTTGGAATGTTGTTAAACTAAATATCAGGCAAGCAGTAAGCCCCACCTTGTATAAACAAAGACTTTTGACAGCCAGGCAGCATGCCATCTCCAGGACACATCCAAACACCTGGTTTAGTGTGTGCAGCACGAGTCGTTACAGAATAAATACCTCCAAAAAATGAACCAGGTGAAAGACAAATGCATCAGACTAAAGGAACACATGTGCCTTACTTTGTAGTGCTTGTTTGAACATGTAGTTTACCTGTACAGTTTAGACCCCTACAGAAGGCAAAGTCACACAACTTCTCAGATTTAACTCTGTGCTTATTTGTGGTAGGATATGATAGAGATCTTTCCTCTGCTGCTTATACTTCACAGTTTAAGTTAATAGCTCCTGGATTTAGAGTGTTCCTTGTGTCAGTGAGAAGTGAGTCTGAGTACAAGAGAATATGAGAACATTCACCAACAGATCAATTTTTATAAAACGGGATTAGCCATATCTGTGCCACATTCCCTTGTTCCTTTGAGAAAATTTATTGGCTTGTTTTGGTAAAGTATGTTTCTTACCCATGAAATATATTTCTTGTACTTTTCTTAGTTTTCAAGATTTTATAACTTATCAGATTAACAGTGTGATTATCTAATGACTCAAGCTAAGAGTTAGTATCAGAAAAGGACAGTGCATTTTAAAACACCACAGTCTAAATATTTGCTCTTCTCTTTTGTTTCTTTTCGCTATTAAATGTCATTCTGATAATACCTCATAAGGCTTTGTTTTTAGAAGTTAATTTATGGTAAAGTCATAATTTTAGCTTTAATATAATTAAAAATAGAAATTTAAAGCCTTTAGTGGTCAAAATAATATAACCATTATTCTCAAAAAGAAGACATTGTAGGAAAGATGTTGGCACTTGGGAGAATAGAATGCCAGATAAGAGAAGAACTGATCATCTTGTCAGTACTCTGAATTAAGCTACCCATTTAATATATGCATTAACTTAAAATTAGAGCCCTTAGCTTTCCATTTTCAGATACCATTTTAAAAGAAGACCTTCCCACCATCAGATTGAACGAATGTCAGTATCATTTTGGAATTAGAGTTCAGCCTTGATAACAGTAGGCTTTTTCTTCTCACCACCAGTCTAAGGTCACTTTGTGGGTGTATTGGAATTAAGGCCTGCCAGATTGCGCCCTTATAACTGCCTTGTTAACATTTTCTCTCCTAACTTGTAATGTGAATCCAAAGCAAAACCAGTATCTGAGTCTTGTGTTTGGTCAATCTCGATTTTAAATGAGGAGAAAAGAGTAATACAGCCCTGGGCTACCACTTCACACTATACCCAGTACCCAAAGTCAGGAAAAACCTACTTGTTGCAGCCACCTTATGAGTACATTGCGGAATTTTGGTTTGGCCATTTATTTACTGACCTAATTTGAAAGATTGGAAATCAGAAAAGACTGAATTTTGACCAAGTTATTCCCTTTAGAGTCCACACACGCTCACACACACAGACATGTTCATGCAGGTAAATGTATGTAAGATAAATCACTTAACCAGTATTTGCTGGTTAAGCAAAACACTCCCAGTGTTTTGTTCTTCATTAGATTAAAATAATCATCCCACGAAATGGGCATTTCAGTCAGAACACAGTTTATATAAGTAATATATGAGTTTGCGGTTTTGAAAATTCTTGTTGCTGTGAAATCAAGTGTGTTTGTAGTTTGTGATTGTTTTAGCAAGTCTTTCCCTTTGCAGTGACTGCTTACTGAGCCGAGAACCTCCAGATCAGACATAATCAAACCACCTTTGTTGTAGCTGTTGAGCAAGTACTTCCTTCTTTAATATGCATGTGCTCTCTTGCAGTTTGTGATGTCTGGCTGGGGCACAGGTTATTCATTTCGATGTGAAATTGTTGACTATTCACAGTCACCACCTGCTTTGAGGGTAAGTTTCTCTTTGGAAAAGCTTGTAACTCAAAATCAGTTTTTACAACTTTTGAATTTTATGTGCAACACTGAATGTGAACTAAGAATGAGTAAATGGTTCAATGATCAGTTTATATGTATTGTAAAATAAAATTAAATATAAGAAAGAACCAAAGGAAGACAGGTGGGTAGTTTTTTGTCACATGAAAATTGGTGCCTCTTAAATTTCTTGGATTTAAAAATAAATTCATATTTATGTGTGTTTCTGCAGATGGCACGCACCTGCTGGCTTTATTACTTCTCCAAATTTATTGAGTTATTAGATACTGTGAGTATGTCATCACCACGTTTCATATATGTTTGATGCTTCAATGAAAGCAATAAGCTTCTGTAGTTCAGTTGCCTGATAACCTTGGTTTATCTCTTCTCCTCAGGCACACCTGTTATCTTTTACCTTTTATTATCAGTAATTTTTGAAAAAAGATAGGATAAGCTTATTTTTTAGTGTTTTCCAAGCTCCAGAAAATGTTCTTATAGATCATTTGATTGAGATAATCATGTAACTGTTAAACACACAACAAAATTGTGCATCTTTATGTAGATGGATGACGGTTGCTTTGTGAAGCAGGTTCAGGAAGCAAAGAGCAGAGTACATCCTACCTTTGGTTGTTTATACCAAAGCACTGTGTTTTATCCATACTCCTCTAAGGGTATAAATGCTCCAAAATTCATAAACGTACACTAGGATGCTGAGTTAACCCCAGGGTATAAGTAGTTTTGGTTGTACCAAAACTATCCCCAGCTGCCTTTCTGAAGTCTGTGCTTACTGGGCCCTTTCTCTTCCTGCTTAAGATCCTGTTGAGGATCAACTCTGAACTTGGGTAACTGGGCCCTGGGAGAAGCAAGTGCCGTGGATTAGGGTTCACGGTAAGAAGAAAAAGCCCTGCGCCCATATTTCCAGAGTAGTTTAGGAAAGTTGGATCCTTATTGTATCTCTATGGCATGTGGATCTGGAACCAGTTCTGATCGGAGACTGACAAATGTGCCCTCTCTTCAGAATATATACACTAAATTTCTTGTAGCAAATCTTGACATACTTCAACTTTTCGGTTGACTAATCACATAATGTTAGAATTGGAAGGGATTTTAGTGAGCATCAAGTCCAGTGGTTCTCAAATCTTAGTATGCATCAGAATCGTCTGGAGGACTTGTTATAACACAGATTCTTGGAACCTTACCCCTAGAGTTTCTGATTCAGTAGGTCTTGGGTGGGGCTCAGGAGTTTGCATTTCTAGCAAGTTTCCAAGTGATGCTGATTTTGCTGGCCCTGAGACCACCCTTTAAGAATCCTTGCTATAGTCCAGTGGTTCTCAGCCCTCATGGTGTAGTAGAATTAATTGCATTAGGGAAAAGAAAACTAGGCCGCACCCCTAGAGATTTGGTGCCAGATGGTCTGGTGTAGAGACCAGGCATGGTTATTTTTTTAAAAGCTTCTTGGAGATTCACAGCAAGGTAAAGAACCATTGATCTAACCTGGAACTCTCAATTTGAAAAAAATTGAAACCAAGAAACAGTTTACTCAGAGAAATGCTACTACTGACTGGGACTAGGACTCTGTGTTGCTAGTTTATGGCTTTTTATGTTGCACCATGCTGCCTACTTCCATGTGCATAAGCAAATGAATTTTGGCTTCATTGTCTTTGTTTTGCATGTTCTCAGTTCTAGTTTCCATAAGGAAACTTTTGCTGCTTCCTGGGTCCTCTTCTAAGCTACATTGCTCAAATACTCCAGTTAATATGTTTCTTTGTGCTAATCTGGTTAATCCTGTATTTAGAAGTATTTAATCACTGGTTTTCTGAATTTTGCTTTTTGAATTTTTTTTAAAAAAACATTTTCCTCCAAAAAGCCTTACTATTCTATTCCTTTTTTTAGGAAGCTTTGCTTTCTTTTCCATCCTATCTCTAACATTAACTCTTCAAGTTTTCCTCCCTTCACATTTCTTTAATAATTTGTTAACTTCTGATTTGTTGCAAGTCCTCTTTCAGTTTGCTTACTCCTTTATCCAGTTGGAAAGATGTGTTAGACAGCAATGTAGAATAATTTCAGTTCCAAGAGTTAAGATTCTTCTACTTTCCTGTATACTGCAAAATCCACTTGGATATATATATATATATGTTAGCAATATCATTTCTTTCAGCAATTTTTGGCTGTATTCTTTATGTTACATCCTTCATTTGTAAATATGCATAAAATTTTCTTTCACCTTATTGGTTCTCCCATGATTAGACATCATACCTAAATTCCTCCATACTAATTAATTTTTGAGCTGTCCCTTGGAGAGTCAGCTGTTTCTGTGAGCATTCCATAACGCAACCCTTTCAAAGCAAATTATAGTGTGAAATAGTTTGCACTTTACCGATGTTTTTGTAGTCCTAGATAAATTATTACAGAATTTTATATGAACTTGATTTTCTTTAAATTATTTCAGATCTTTTTTGTTCTGCGTAAGAAAAATAAGCAAGTTACTTTCCTGCATGTCTTCCATCACACCATCATGCCATGGACCTGGTGGTTTGGAGTCAAATTTGCTGCAGGTAGCCAAGGGAGAATTGGGATCATGTGTTACAAACTATAACATTTCTGTATGCTATAAATGGAGTCCCTGGGTGGCACAAATGGTTAAGCACTCAACTACTAACTGAAAGGTTGGTGGTTTGAACTCGCCCAGAGGTGCCTTGGAAAACAGGCCTGGAAGTCTGCTTCTGACAGGTCACAACCTTGAAAACTCTATGGGGCAGTTAGCAGTGGAATTGACTCGGTGGCAACTAACAACAGTGCTATAAATAAAAATTATATCCTTAAATGTGATTTACGAGAAACTCATCTAGAGCAACAGAGGGAGAAGGAGAGTCAGGAATAGGAGGAGGAAATGGAATGCGTGGCTCATTGCCTCCATGAACAGCTGCTTCCTTTGCCATGAGACCAGAGCTGGATGGTGCCTGGCTACCACTACTGAACATTTCTATCAAAGATTCTATGGAAGCATCCTGATCAAAAGGGGGAAAGTGCAGAACTGAATTGAAAATTCGCTTAGAATCCAGATTTTCTGGAGCAATTGAGGCTGAATGAAATCCTGAAACTATTGCCCTGAGATAATCTCTAACCTTAAACCAAAATATCCTCTGAGGTTTTATTTAAACAAACAACAGTTTATCTTAATTAGTATAGAGTATCTGCCTGAGTATTGTGTTTTTTTAAAGAACTATCTATATGGGATCAAATTGACAACATCAACTAGAAAAGTTTGATAGGAAGCTTAAGGGGCAGTGAGTTCATGTTAATGGGGGAAGATAAATTTGGAAAAGGAGGATGAGATTGGTTGCCTAACTTGTACAACTTGAAGAATGTACTCAATGCCACTAAATTCTAAATTGTACATGTAGATATTGTTGAATTGTACATGTTTTCTGTGTATATTCTCAACAACAGTTAAAAAATGGGAATAATAATTTAAAAAAAAAAGAATTTCCAGGAAAAGTCTGAACAAAACGCTCTGTGGTAGAAGGGTTTCCTTCCGTTTTCAAACAGCTACCTGTGGTGGCGTTTTCTGGGAGCCATTTCCATGGGAATTAATCTGAAAGACTGAGAAACAGTTTGCATCTATTTACGTTTGTTATATGAGCTATAAATCTTGATCGCAGAAAAGTTAAAAAAAAAAAACTAAAAAAATCTGAGGTCTACTTTGTTCAAACTTCTGACAAATTATTATTAATTTGAAACTTACGTGGGACTCTTAACTAGGCTTCCCCCCGACTCTCCAGATACATATGATTTTTGGACATAGTCTTCTATACATACTCTTTACTTGTTTTGTTTAGATTTATTATTTTCCTATAAACTTCTATTAAATGTCTTTAATTTTTTAAAGACAAATAAATAATAAGTAAATAAAATGGTAAACAGCTTGATTTACAGGACTATAGCTAGATAACTATTCCTTATATGTTTCTAGTAAGTTAGAATATTTATCTTTACTTCCATGTCTTCCTTGCCTTCAAATTTCCAGTAACTGACACTCATGCTAAACCCTAGGAACTCTTTATAGATGTGTCAAATTGCAGTTGTTCCAACTTCCCTAAGCATCTTACCATACTGAAGGATATGTTGACATTATTTTTTAGGTCAAAATAATTTATATCCAAAGCTTAGCAAACAGGCTCTTTTGTTTGTTTGGTTTTGGTGTTATGCTCCTTAATATCTAGTACACTTGGCCCTCTGTATCTGCAGGTTCCACATATTTAAAAAAAAAAAAATTGAAATGTTTGGGGAAAAAAAGGCTTTTTTTCTTGTCATTATTCCATAAACAATACAGTATAACAACTATTTACATAGCATTTATGTTGTATTAGGTATTATAAGTAATCTAGAGATGATCGAAAGTAAACAGGAAAATGTGAGTAGATTATATGCAAATACTATGCCATTTTATATAAGGGTCTTGAGCATCCTCGGGTTTTGGTATCCTCAGGGGTCCTGGAACCAACCCCCTGTGGATACCAAGGGACGACTGTATTGGAAAAAAAGGAAGTTTAAGTGATTTTACCCTTTCATAAAGTTTTTAAATAAATGATATCGCCAAAGACATATTCTTACCTTATTAGCAAAAATTGGTTGGGGATTATTTATGCTTGTTTCTTAATTTTAAAAAGTTGCCAAGTAGGCTTATAACCCATAGTAGACATTGTGTAAAGTGTGTTTTAACATTTCTGTCAATGCTGTTAGGCATTCTAACTCTCCTAGACTAAAAGAAAAAGAACCACATTTGAAGCCCTCTTATTTGAGTTTTGGACTCTCCTAGCATGGGGGAAGAGAATCTGCATTCTCAGGGCATGAAAGGACATGGATAAGCCAGTGACAGGAAGGAGTCAATAAGCTAGCGGAGCCACAAGGGCTGTGAAAGTGGGTAAAGGGCTGTCCCTACTACTGCCAACGAGCATCGGATTTTTCACTATGTCAGGTATCTTCTTGCCCAAAATTAGTATTTGTCTATTGAGGAATTTTTTTCTTACAATGTACATTAATGTAAAAACTGATTCACCTTGTAACAAGATAGTCTCATCCATGTCCGTTTCACAAATTAGGGGAGCTGTATTATTTAATCTCCAATATTTTACTCATCCCGACTTTCTATGTTTTTGTTTTCTCTCACATGCATACTGTGCCTCTCAGTTCTTTTGACAGAGCTTGCTTATTCACACCTTCTTTGTATTGGTGAAAAATTAGGTAATGCTGAAACATCCATTAATAGACTGGTTATGATTTCTTGTATGTATAAAATTTTGAAATGCGAATGATATCGAGAAGTATTTGGCTTATCCTCTGTTATCCATCTCTGCAGCTCGACTCTTAAATTATCATAAATAGATGACAGTTCTATTTTTAAAGTACTCTAGAAGAGGAGCTTTGATGCCCTTATAATTTATTTATTCAGGTTTCTTCCATGAGACCAGACTACTATATCACAACACTGAAAAATAAATATAAATAGAAAAAATATTGAAAGGCAGTACCCCCAGAATACAAGCAGAGGGGATTTGGAGATATTAATACAAAAAGTGATTTTCTTCCCCTTCTTTATCCTTT
>NW_004443965.1:22829903-22833583 GCF_000243295.1 Trichechus manatus latirostris
GTTCCTGCCCATAGAATCCTCATTTAGGACATTTAAAAGGTGAAAGTGTCCAAATGGAAAATGGACACTCTTCCATCAAATAATGGGAGAGAAAGGCTCTGATATAGTTCCTTATCAGGGGTGAAATAGATTTGCTGTGTACATAGAATTGTGAGACACAAATGGATTTGAGAGGTATTTGGCTTATCCCTTCTGTTATGCAACTTGAATTGTAAACTATCAGAAACAGACAGCTATTCTATTTTTAAATTACCCCAGAAAAGGTGTTTTCACGCCATTATAGTTTATTTATTCAAGTTTCTTTTGGAAGAGAAGACTAATCCAGATGTAAATAATAAAATCTGGGAGCTTGCTAATAAGCTTCATTAATTCAGTTTCTTCAGACTTGTAATTTGTGATAATTAAAGAACCAGCTAAAATCTGATTTACTGTATTCAGGAGGGCAAAGCTTATGAAGCACAGTATAGATATAGCCTAAATGAGGCTTTGGGAAAATGTTTAAACTACTTAAAACTAATTATTTAAAATAGATTAAGGGATTCCTTTATCAGTGGTGGTATCTTGAGTTGCTGCAATTATGAATAATTATTAAAAAGTAATTAGCTTCTACTGTGGAAAAGTTTTTATAACATTTGCCCTTAGAAGATTATACTAGAAGTAATAAATCTTTATTTTGCTTTAAACTTTCTATAATTCATAATGTTCACGAGTTCAGTCCTTCCTTTACCATAATTAGTCCAAATTTGTGAAGTTTTGCCTTATTTCTGGAATTAGAGAATACTGGCATTAAAAAACTATGATATTTTGGAGAAAATTTAAAATTCCAGGTCAACATTACTATACTGAATCAGGTTATACATACAGAACACGGATTCTTCTAGATTGTGCCTCTTAGGAAAGAGATGCTCAGGTAGGGGTATTTTTGTGTTTTTTTAGGGGGGGCATATTTTTAACCATCAATTAAGCACCCTGTTACTCCTTTCGCTGTACTGCTGATCCTGCTAAAGACAATTAAAATGGCCTTTTCTTGCATTCCCCAGCATTCCTTGCTTCTATTCTATATTGAAGGTGATCGATAAGAGATGTGATCAAATTAGAAGAGGAAAACCAAGATAGGAAGGCATAACTGATAATAACCAAATGTAAGCAATAAACAAAGATGGTTTAATAGATATTTATTTTAGAAAAACAATAATTGTTCAGAGCAAACTTAATGGAGATTACTAATAAAAGTCAGTGCTTTTGCTGCCAAAAATTTTGTGGCACTAAAAATATTTATTGAAAAAATATTGAGAGTGGAAAAAGTGAATTTGATTCCACAATAAGACATGTAAAAAAAATATTTTTAGCAGTTTTATTCATAAGAACCCAAATTAGAAACAACCCAAATGTTTTTCAACAGGAAAATAGATAAGTAAATTGTGGTACATTCATACAGTATACCACTACACAGCAGTAAAAAGAACAAACTACTAATATACATACTAACATGGATGAATCTCAAAAACTTTATATTGACGGAAAGAAGACAGGCACAAAAGGGCACATTCTGTATAATTCTATTTATGTGAAGTTCAAAAACAGGCAGAAGTAATAGTTGATGATAGAAGTGAGAATAAAGGTTACCTTAGAAGGGGAATGTTCTCGGAAGGGACATGAGGGGACCTTACGTGGTATTGGAAATGTTTTATATCTTGATCTTGGTGGTGGTTGCACAGGTGTGTACATACAGAAAACATCACCAAGCTATACACTTGAGATTAAGGCACTTTATGTACTTTATATATCTTAACTCTCAAAAAATAAATTCGATTACTATTATCAAGCAATATGTCATGTTTAAATGATAACCCAAATTAATTTTTTAAAGTAAACCCAAATCATAAGACCATCTTAAGGTTAAGTATGATAAAAGAGACATGCTAATTTATTTTCTAAGATTTGGATCATATTTTACTAAATGAATGTATTAACCAGCTCCTTCTAATTTGATGGCTTTTTTAGCAGGTTTGATACTTTATATATGCTTTTTGCCCGTTAAAATTCAAGAAATATTTATACTAAAATCTCAGGTCAGTCAGAAACATGTTTTAAAGAACAATGCCCTCATTTACAACAATTTTGTTTTCCAGGGGGTTTGGGGACATTCCATGCCTTTCTAAATACAGCTGTACATGTGGTCATGTATTCCTACTATGGACTGTGTGCATTGGGACCAGACTACCAGAAGTATTTGTGGTGGAAAAAATATTTGACATCATTACAACTTGTGAGTAATTAATTTTCTCTAAAACCAGATTTGAAGCTAAACTGGAGTCACTTGTTTTTGATATGAATTAGGATTCTAACTAAAGTAGAATAACAATGTTTACAAAATAATGACAAAAGATATAATGTGTCTAGCCCCTATGGGGCATGCCATCATTATCCTTTTCTGTGTTATTTGAACTTTTTGAGGAACTTCATTGAAAATAATGAAGCATGTTTACTAGCCGAGTGATTCAAACAATGAAACCAGCATGAATATCTTTATACCATCTTTATACTACTTTACACTTTTATACCAAGTAAATGTATTTATGATCAGTATAATCTCAAAATTATGTGAACCTCAATAGCACAAAGCTCAATTAGAAGTTAGAATTTTCATATTCAAGATCTAAATGGCCTTGAGGGTATGTAACCCTAAGGGAATTATGAGTCTTCCTGGGTGCCTCCCTATCTAGTCCTAACATTTATAAGTCTATCTTTTCCTCCAACTAATAAAAAAGATTGTGAAGATCAAAGATGTACCTAGACCAATGTAAATGTGTTTCATAAATTTGAGTACTGTCTTCAAGTAAACAGTATTCAAAAAGGCAGAGTCACTCAGCTTAGACCTAAAAATACCTTCCAAACGTTAATCCTAAAAATATTTGGCATCATTTTTTTTCTTGAAGAGTAACTGTGGATTTGTGATCAGAAAGAATTCTACCATCCTTGTACTTCCAGGTGTATAGTCTACAATAAATTGGTGTCATATTCTGCTAGTTACACGAGGAGAAAGTCTGAATTTTGGCATAGATAGCCTATCGTGGCACAATTTTTATTAAAATCCTATAACTTGCTAGATGAAGTTCAGCACTTTCATATAATGTGTTCTCCCAGGTGAGAGATTGAAATTTTAGTCTATAAGGATACCAAATCAAGATCAGAGTGTGTCCTTAAAGAGTTGGTCATTGTATTCAAAACTGACAAAAACCTAAGTGACCATCCATAAGGAAATGGTCAAATAAATTATTTTAATTCTTACGTTTGAGTATTATGAAGCTATGAAAATTATTCAAATTGGATTTCTTTTTAAATTTTTTTTCTGATTATAAAGTAATATAGGCTTACTGCAGAGAAATTAGAAAATCTAGTTAAGCAATGAGAAAGATAAACATAATTTCACCACCCAGGCAAAATCATTGCTGACATTTTTATTTTGTTCTTTTCCAGCTTTTTTTCCTATATGCATATATATGCAGAGCCCTTATATAATTTGCATTATGCTGCATATACAATTTTATATTGGCCCTTTTTCAATTAACATGTTCTTAAATGCTGTGAAACTTTTGAATAATGTGATAAAATACTTACGTAGAGAAAAGGAATAGACAGTTGTTTATTATTTCTAATGTGTCGGTTATACACACACA
>NW_004443965.1:22833825-22836569 GCF_000243295.1 Trichechus manatus latirostris
TTTGTACCACCCAGGGACTACTAGCTAATGCACAGGATTGTCATAAAAATGCATTGAGATAATGCAAAGAAAGTTGATAACAATGATAAAATGGTAATTAAAACAACTAGGTGAAAATCTTAACTGTGGTTATCACTGAGTGGATTACGGGTAATTGTTATTTATCTCCTTACAGATTTCTAGTTTTCCAAAATTTCCACAGAACACGTTATCTTTTAATCAGGAGAAAAAAGATGTCCACAAAACCCTGAACATTAGTCTAGAAAGTGTCCCTCTTCGGGCTGTAGAATGCCCTGGAACATAGAGCCCTGGAACATCCCCCTTTCACTCCTTTCAGATTCTCTGCTGCAGTTGGCAGATAGGGCATGTTTTTATCTATGACAGTGGAAGACAAGTGGCAGATACAAGGACTCAGAGATGCTTTGGCTAGAGCGGCTCTAATTAAAGTGTTGTTATTTTCCAAAAATTGAAATACAGCAGAACAGAGTATTTGAAGTCAAAACCATCCTGAAAAATTAGGCCATAAGGTAGTGGTCTGATGTACATTTCATCAGAGTCAAGGACTCAGATCAGAGACTTCTGAAGGAAACCTGCTCTGTTGGATCTCTGACTAGTGAAAGGGCCTGTCTGCACAGCTCCAGGGAACATTAAATAGAGTTCCCTGGAGTTGTACACTTTGGCAGGACTGAGTAGTGTTTCCAAACTCCCATCTGGATTTTAACCCTGTACCATTCACTATCACTCCCAGGGAGGCTAGATTTAAAGACAAAATTACCTACACAGAAGTAGCCTAGATATGGTTGGAAAATGCTTAATTATAAACGAGCAAGGAGTGCGTTAAGCAGTTGTTACATTGTGATTTTCGTATATGGCTGGACAATTTTTTTTTCTCTCTTTCATCTTTTAGGTCCAGTTTGTTATTGTCACCATCCACATAGGCCAGTTCTTTTTCATGGAAGATTGCAAGTACCAGTTTCCAGTCTTTCTGTATATCATTATGAGCTATGGGTGCATCTTTTTGCTGCTCTTTCTCCATTTCTGGTACCGTGCTTACACCAAAGGTCAAAGGCTGCCCAAAACTGTGGAAAATGGAATCTACAAAAACAAAGATCACTGAAATATAAGCGCCGCATCTATGGATCTGTGACTGAGACTGAGATCTGATCTTCCTTGACAATCGACAAATATCTACATGTGCAATGCGTTTTGTGTATTTTTCAAAACCAAGAGCTTGTATTTTTATGATAAGTTATTGAGGTTTCTGATATTTGAGAGCCCAAAGCTCCCAGGTAACTGAGTTTTCTGATAATTAGCACCCAGAGCAGCCAGAGGTTTTTCAGCTGCTTTTAAACATAATCTAAAGGTTTTGTTTAATACATTTTGTTACAGTGAAAGGAGGATGTGAAACAGTACAGTGCTCTTCAAAGAAGTCCAGCATAGATGAAAAACAGCATTTGATATTTTGAGCACTGAGAAGAGAACCAATGCAGTACCGTAGATTCCTTCTTCCACGTCTGGAAATCTCTGATCGTGGGCTCTGGCTTTGTCGCTTGTTCACTGCATTCAGAAGACACTGTATTTACTCTAGGGTTAAATTCTCATTCTAAAGAGCTAACACAGGTGAACATTGAGTAAATTTTGTTGTAAGTTGTCATTTTAAATCACTAATGATAATTGTTAACGGATCTCTTGAGTAGCTGTCACCAATTTTGCTGATAAGATTTCCTTATAAGTCTTCTGTTGTATAAACGTTTGTAAACTAGCAAGTCTTTCATTTAGCACACGGCGCACTTGACACTAAGGTTAAGTTATTTTGCAAACGAGGTGATTTGTTCTGATGGGGTAATGAATGCTTTGCTACGACTATTTTGCAATTAATTTTGTGTATGTCTGCAAAGAGGTGAGTTTGTTAATAAAAAAAGTACTCTAGTTTCAGAGGAAAAAAACTGTCTATTATAATGTCACTTTCTCCTATTGTCATGGTTTAAAGGATTCTTATGTGGTTAAATACTTATTCATATTAGTTGTTCACTGCAGGCACCCTCAAATCATCAGTGGTTTTAGACCACTGACTATATACAGTTTCCAAAGAAGGGTTAGAGTGTCTTGTGAAGCAGCTGGATCTGAATGATAGTAAAGAGATTATCCAGAGAAGTCTGAGTTATTTAAGAGTTGTTCTACCTTTTCAGTAAAGAAGGAAAGACAGAAAAAGAGACTACATAATATTTGTTATAGATACACTTGCATGAAAACGTATTTTACAGAATTGTGAATTAATTAACAGCAGGGATTTTTTCCGTCAGACCTGTAAATCAGGTAGTGAAGGACTGAAATTCATTTTACATAGGTTTTGTTTCTTTAAAATTGCCACTTTCAAAACTTCTGTTTTCCAGTTAATTGGCCTAGTAACGTATTTAGTTTTTCTGTTCTACCTCCTGGTTTTTTAAGTAGTGCCTGGGATCTTAAAAGCTTGCAAGCAGCTATCCAAGGCACAACAATTGGTCTCTATTTGCCTAAATCAACAGAGGAAGAAAGAGAGTCAAGACTAGGAGGAGGAAATGGAGTGTGTGACTAATTGCTTCCATGAACAATTGCCTCCTTTGCCATGAGATCAGAAGAACTGGATGGTGCCTGGCTACCATTCCTGAACATTTTGATCAAAGATTCTATGGAAGAATCCTGATCGAAAGGTGGAAAATGCAGAACAGAATTTAAAATTCTTGTGAAACCTAGATTTTCTGGAG
>NW_004443965.1:22837695-22838612 GCF_000243295.1 Trichechus manatus latirostris
AAAGACCAAAAGGAAGCAAAAATAACAGAGGATAAAACAAGGAAGTTTGATATATTTTCTTACATACCTTCTGACCTGCACTGTACAAACTCCCCTCAATTCCAGTAATCTTTAAAATGTTTGAGTTGCCTCTGAACAAACAACAGCATGATGAAAGAACATTCTAAATTATATGAATAGAGGTGGAGAGCTAGAATATTACCCAAAAAGAGATCACAGATGATAGAAGTATCCTCCATTAGTAGACCAAAATGAATGTCACTAGCTATAGAATTTCTGTGGGCAATACTTTATTAAAGAGTCCTTGTGTGGTCACATAGAGTCCATTTTTCAGGACTTTATTGTCTTTGGGTTTGCTTACCTAACAAACAAAAAGCCCAGTTACAAGCTCTATGAATCCTTGAGGGCTTATATCTATTTTGTAAATAAGTACAAATGCAAAGTTTTAAGTATCTATGGGCAATTGCCATTTTACAGTCTTAATTCTTATAAAGTAGAATTCTTAATTCAGTAGCATACATTGCTATATAAATTATAAAATTGTGAGATTACATTAATTTATCCCTTATTTCTGTTAAATTTTTAAAGATTGTGGAAAACTATGGATATTGTCAAAGTTTGGGTCTGTTTTTCTCTGTGTATTATAATAAATGTGTGGTATTACATGTATATGTGTGCATGTATCTTTCATTTTAGAATCTAGCTGCATGTGTTTGCATGGGTCACTGATTTTTGATCTGAATACTCACATAACTAAAGCATCTAACACACTCATTGTATACACGCTACGCTCAGAGCACTGTGCTAGACTTTACCGTAGTACAGAGATGCCTATGACATAGTTGGGACCTCCTGGAGCTTACAGAGTAGCAGACAGAATTAGTCTAGTATAGTATATGATGCAGGACAGTATAAGC
>NW_004443965.1:22839630-22841372 GCF_000243295.1 Trichechus manatus latirostris
ATACTAGAAAGATGAACAAAAGGTTTTAAAAATTTTCCTGTGAGTGGAGAGAACAGAGGAATGGTTTATGGATGGATGTTAGACTGCTTACAAGATACTGTTTTATAGTTTTGACTTTGGAACCATGTAAAATGTTCTTCATGTTGTTGTTAGGTGCAGTCATGTCCGTTCCGACTCATAGCGACCCTGTGTATGACAGAACAAAACACTGCCCGGTCCTGCGCCATCCTCACAACTGTTGTTATGCTTGAGCCCATTGTTGCAGCCACCGTGTCAATCCATCTTGTAGAGGGACTTCCTCTTTTTCACTGATCCTCTACTTTACCAAGCATGATGTCCTCCAGGGACTGATCCCTCCTGATAACATGTCCAAAGTATGTGAGATGTAGTCTCACCTTCTTTGCTTCTAAGGAGAACTCTGGCTGTACTTCTTCCAAGACAGATTTGTTCATTCTTTTGACAGTCCATGGTATTCAGTATTCTTTGCCAACACCACAGTTCAGAGGTGTCAATTCTTCTTCAATCTTTCTTATTCATTGTCTAGCTTTCACATGCATATGAGGCAATTGAAACACCATGGCTTGGGTCAGGGACATAGTCTTCAAGGTCACATCTTTGCTCTTCAACACTTTAAAGAGATCTTTTGCAGCAGATTTGCCCAATGCAATGGGTCATTTGATTTCTTGACTGCTGCTTCTGTGGGCGCTGATTGTGGATACAAGTAAAATGAAATCTTTTACAACTTCAATATTTTCTCTATTTATCATGATGTTGCTTATTGGTTCAGTTGTGAGGATTTTTGTTTTCTTTACATTGAGGTGTAATCCATACTGAAGGCTGTGGTCTGTGATCTTCATCAGTAAGTGCTTCAAGTCCCCTTCACTTTTAGCGAGGAAGGTTGTGTCATCTGTATAACGCAGGTTGTTAATGAGTCTTCCTCCAATCCTGATGCCTTGTTCTTCATATAGTTCAGTATCATGATTGAATTGTGTCCCTTAAAAATATGTGTCAACTTGGTTAGGCCATGATTCCCAGTATTATGTGATTGTCCACCATTATGTCATTTGATGAGATTTTCCTATGTGTTGTAAATCCTATCACTATGATGTTAATAAAATGGATTAGCAGCAGTTATATTGATGAGATTTACAAGATTAGATAGTGTCTTAAGCCTGTCTCCTGGGAGATATAAAAGAGATAAGCGAGCAGAGAGACATGGGGACCTTATACCACCAAGAAAGCAGCACCGGGAGCAGGGTGTGTCCTTTGGACCCAAGGTTCCTGTGCAGAGAAGCTCCTAGACCACGGGAAGATTGATGACAAGCACCTTCCTCCAGAGTCGACAGAGAGAAGAAAGCCTTCCCCTGGAGCGGGCGCCCTGAATTTGGACTTGTAGCCTACTAGACTGTGAGAGAATAAATTTCTCTTGTTAAAGCCATCCACCTGTGGTATTTCTGTTATAGCAGCACTAGATGACTAAAACACCCAGCTTCTCAGATTATTTGCTCAGCATGAAGATTGACTAGGTACGGTGAAAGGATACATTGCTGACACACACCTTTCCTGACTTTAAACCACACAGTATTCCCTTGTTCTGTTTAAATGACTCCCTCTTGATCTATGTACAGGTTCCTCATGAGCACGACTAAGTGTTCTGGAATTCCCATTCTTTGCAATGTTATCCATAATTTGTTACAATCCATACAGTTGAATGCCTTTGCATAGTCAATACAACACAGGTA
>NW_004443965.1:22842157-22843849 GCF_000243295.1 Trichechus manatus latirostris
CTCTTGTTTTCTTCATGTATGATGTCCTTGCAAACTTGTCTGGTTTTTGGTCATTAGTGTTTAACGCATCAAATCTATTCTAGAGATGGTCTCCAAATTCAGGTGGGATATACTCAAGTTTGTACTTTGGCTCTCGTGGACTTGTTCTAATCTTTTTCAGTTTCAATTTGAACTTGCATATGAGCAATTGATGGTCTGTTCTGCAATTGACCCCTGGCCTTGTTCTGACTGATGATATTGAGCTTTTCCATCGTCTCTTTCCACAGATGTAGTCAATCTGATAGAAAAGAAAAAGTAATCTTCTAAAAAATCAAAACAATGTCTATCATGTTGGTGGCATAACTGCACAGAAGAGCCTGATGTCAAATGACTTTAAAACCTGGCATTTGGGTTATATTTTAAGGACAAAAGAACCACAAAGACATTATCCACTGCAATAACACATACTAGACAATAACTGTTTGTAGTTATTAATAAGATTGAAACTATCACATCTATAGTAGGGTAAAGCAAATAAGTAGTTATTTTAATGTCATTAGAAACAGATTTTCACCATAAGGGAAAGAGATACAAATACAAAATGAAATGAATAAAGATCATGTAATCTTAAGTCTGGAAACAAGGAAGCAATCAAAGACTATTGGGGTCTCATCAAAAGGACATAGGAACCAACTTGAAGAATCTCACACTAGTCAAAGATGGGACAATTTGAGCATCAAAAAGAATAATGATTGCAATGTATTGAAATACATAAAATAAATAAAAATCCATGAGTTCAAAGTGATATTCAAAAACAAGTAAACTCATTGGCTACTTTTGGAGATTGCTAGAGCACCAACTCATTTTTTGAAAACTGTCAAAAAAGAATATCAATCATTATTATACCTTTTTTGTTTGGGGAGTGTATCTCTCATAGGGCGATCAAATGTCTATGAAGAAAAAGTCATTCTTTACTTAAAAACACAGCTAATAAATGTAGGAATTACAGAATTAAAAATTAATAATTTTGCCACTCAGATCTTGTGAGTCTGTATTCTCTGTGCAAGAGACCACTTCATTAGCACAAAAAAATCTGCACTTAGCTTCATCCTCAGAATTCATAAATTCTAACCAGAATCATGTGGATTAAAATTAACCCTTCCAAAAGGAGCCCTCCTGGTGCAAACAGTTAAGTGTTTGCTGATAACTGAAAGGCTGGCTGTTTGAAACCACCCAGTGGCTCCTAAGGAGAAAGATCTGGCTATCTGCTTCTGTAAAGTTTGCAGCCAAGAAAACCCTATGAGGAAGTTCTATGTCACACGGGGTTGCTATGAGTCAAAATTGACTCGACAGCACCCAACAACAACAACAACTTTTCCAAAGAGAAAATAAGTATTCCTATCTCTTTTAGGCAATGCCTTGTGTGGCAGATTGTATTTTCCAAAGATGCTGCAATAGTTCCCCTTTCACATGCTCTTCTTACAAGGTGACTTTGATATTCTTTCCATTGAGGGATGCGGTCTCTGCTCCCTTCCCTTGAAAATGGGTGAGTTTATGTACAGAGAAAATGATATTATTTGGTTTCTGTCATGGTTTGAATTATGTCTCCCAAAAAATGTGTGTATCAATTTGGCTAGGCCATGATTCCTGGTACTGGGGGATTTCCCTGTATGTTGTAAACCTGCCTCTATGATGTTAATGAGGGAGGATGGG
>NW_004443965.1:22845349-22846715 GCF_000243295.1 Trichechus manatus latirostris
GCTCGGCTGCTAACCAAAAGGTCGGCAGTTCAAATCTACCAGCCACTCCTTGGAAACCCTATGAGACAGTTCTACTCTGTCCTATGGAGTCGCTATGAGCTGGAATCAACTTGAAGGCAACAGGTTTGGGTTTTTTTTGGTTAAGGATAGAAGTGAAAAAGTGAGGAGTGGACGTAGGAGCTTACCAGGGACAGATTTCAAATTCTTCCCTGCTCATTAGCTCCTTGCACATCTTATGCAGTATAATCCTTACATCTCTATAAGGTAGGTACAAAGAGGAAGATACAGATGAAGAAACTGAGGCTTACAGAGTTAAGTAAGTTACCTAAGATCAGACAGTTATGAAGTAGTAGAGCTGGGTGTCAGATACATGTCTGTTTGATTCTGAAGCCCTTGCACTTAACCATTGTTCTATATTACCAGGAAGGGTTGATGGAGTGGATTGTTCTGTAAGTTCAACTAGCAATAACGCAAACCCAAAATAACAGTCACTAAAACAAGATAGAAGTTTATTTCTTTCTCATATGAAGTTTGTGGAGTATGCAATCAGAGTTGGTTTGGTGAGACTCAGAATCTTTCTATCTCGTGGCTCTGCCATGGAGGCTTCCATTCCACGGTCACTGCATGGTTCAAAATGGATGCCGAAATTCCAGACATTAAATACACATTTCACTAGCATGAGGATAAAGAGGATAAGGGCCTGATCTTTCCACTTTAGGATACATAATAAGAGTTACACAGCACTGGCCAGCATTTAGTCATAAGGGTCGCATATAGCAGAAGGGAGGCTGGGAAATGTAGCCTTTGCCCCAGGTGACACTGCATCCATCTACAAATCAAGAACTATATGACCATTGTCTCAGGCTGGGTTCTCTAGAGAAGAAAAACCAGTAAAGCATACAAATATACATATATAGAGAGAGAATTATGTAAAGGAAACGGCTCACTCAATTGTAAAGGCTGGAACGTCCCAAGTCCATGGATCAGGATAGAGGCTTCTCTCCATTCACGTAGCCACAGGGGCTAGCAAACCCAAGATCGTCAGGTCAGAGAGCAGGGCTCCCGCTCACAGGCTGTGAAGATTGACGAATCCCAAGATCTGCAGATAAGCTGATAGCTCAAGTCCCAAGAACCGGAGGTCAGACAAACATGAGGTAGATGCAGAATCCATAGCCAGCAAATAAAGCCAGAACGTCTTCTTATATTTGGATGCAGGCCACACCCCAAGGAAACTCCCTTTCAACTGATTGACTGCTCACAGCAGATTCCGTCATGGAAGCAATCACATATAAACACTGAGAATCATGGCCCAGCCAAGCTGACCCACAATCCTAACCATCACAACCATCAAGGAAGGAGGTGAATG
>NW_004443965.1:22847602-22849766 GCF_000243295.1 Trichechus manatus latirostris
TACTGTAATCTTTGAAAGTATGTGCTGCCACATTTCAAGAGTGAGGAGTTATGCTTCACCTCCATTACTGCAAAGTATCTATATAAATTCTTTGGAATTTTGTCCTGTTGCTCTGTGTCCTCTCCAGCAATTGATATTGTCAGTTTTTTGAAGAAGTTTAGACATTCTAATAGATAGTGATCTCTCAGTGTTGTTTTAGTTTGTATTTTCCTAACGACAAATGATGTTTGTCATAATTAGGTTCTTTTCATTCCTTATATCCAATGCCATTCTGTTCGGTGCTGCCTCCTCCATGAAAACGTCACAAATCTTATTAGTCCATAACAACACCTTTCTCTTTTGAATTTTTATTTCACTACAATAGTTACATCATACCCATATCTAACTTTCTTGAATTCAACTACAGTCCCACAACCACTTCTCTGTGATTATGAAATTCAAAAAACCCTGAAAACCACAAGTTTGTAAGTTTGAAGTAAACTTAATTGGTGGCCAAATCTGACCTGGATACTTAGAGGCTATTTACCTCTTTAGTCATCCATGTAGAGTGAATATCCACCATTCATCTGTCAGTTTGTTATACTATGGAGGCTTGCGTGTTGCTGTGATGCTGGAAGCTATGCCACTGGTATTTCAAATACCAGCAGGGTTGCCTGTGGTGAATAGGTTTCAGCAGATCTTCCAGAGTAAGGCTGACTAGGAAGAAGGACATGACTGTCTACTTCTGAAAAAATTGGCCAGCGAAAACTTTATGAATACAGCAGAACATTGTCTGATATAGTGGCGGAAGATGAGCCCCTCACGTTGGAAGACACTCAGAAAGACGACTGGGGAAGAGCTGCCTCCTCAGAATAGAGCTGACCTTAATGACATGGATGGAGTATAGCTTTTGGGACCTTCATCTGCTGATGTGGCATGACTGAAAATGAGGAGAAACTGCTGCAAACATCCATGTGTGGATGGCACAGGACTGGGCAGTGTTTCTTTCTGTTGTACATAGGGTCATTATCAGTCAGAAGCAACCCAACAGCACCTAACAACAACAACGAGAGTAAATATTCATATATTTCACTGAGAAATATGAATGTGTTTGATTTTGGAGAGCTGCCCCAGACCCTAAATAACATAGGAAATATGCACAACATACTCCCATCAGAAACATCCTACAGTACACTTAGTATCCTCGGGAGAGTGGAAGTATTTTGATTTTCTAGGGAGAGATGGCCAGTGGCATATGAGAAGATCTAGAAACATCTGTGGCTCCTGAAAGCAGAGGGACCTTCACCTGACTCCTAAAGAGTGTTTCTAGAGAGGTGGCAGTACCCTGAGAGAAATATCTGTGTGGTGCATCTACCAGACAGGGCCAGAAAGAGCCTGGTTAAAGAACTCAGGGCCTTAAAGCTGATCTCAATGTAGTAAGGAGCTATTGAATTCCACCTGGGGTTAATGGCCATTTCAAGGACCATCTCTAAAGTCAGATGAAAAAAGGCATGCCTTGAGGAAACTGTGGAAAGAACTGAGGTTATCTTTTTTTTTGTTAAAATAAATAAGACCCAAAATAAATAAATGAGACCTCATAAAGATCAAAACAATTTTGTTCATCAAAAGACTTTGCCAAAAAAAGTGAAAAGACAAGCTACTGACTGGGAGAATATCTTTGGAAACCATATATCCAGTAAGAATCTAATAACCAATATATACATAAAACATAAACAACTTAACAACAAAAAGACAAATAGCCCAGTCATAAAATGGGCAAAGGACTTGAGCAGACATTTCACCAAAGAGAACATTCAAATGGCCACCAAAAACATGAAAAGATGCTCAGCGTCATTAGCCATCAGAGAGATGCAAGTCAAAATCACAATGAGATACCTTTTTACTCCCACTGGAATGGCTAAGGAGCCCTGGTGGCACAGTTCTTAAGTGATATGGCTGCTAATCAAAAGGTCAGCAGTTCGAATCCACCAGCTGCTCCTTGGAAACTCTATGGGGCAATTCTATTGTGCCCTATAGGGTCACTATGAGTTGGAATCAACTCGACAGCAACTGGTTTTAGGATGGCTAAGGTACTAAAAAAAAAAAAGAAAAAAAACAGAAAACTACAAATGTTGGCAAGGATGTGGGGAAATTGGAACCCTTATCCACTGTTGGTGGAAATGCA
>NW_004443965.1:22854491-22863803 GCF_000243295.1 Trichechus manatus latirostris
GCTACCATTACTGAACATTTTGATAAAGATTCTATAGAAGAATCCTGATCAAAAGGAGAAAAATGCCGAACAGAATTTAAAATTCTCACGGACTCCACACTTTCTGGAGCCATGGACGAACCCCTGAAACTATTGCCATGAGATAATCTTTAAACCTTAAATGAAAAATATCCCCTGAAGTCTTCTTAAAACCGAACAATAGCTTAACTGAGCTAGTAAAAAACGTCTGCCTTGAGCATTATGCTCTTTTAAGAACTATCTACATGGGATCTAATTGACAACAACAACTCAAAAGATCAATAGGAAACTTAGGCGGCAGTGAGTTTATGTTAATGGGGGAGGAGCAACTTGGAAAAGGAGGGTGAGAATGGTTGCACAACTTGAGGAATGCAATCAATATCACTAAATTGTGCGTGCAGAAACCGTTGAATTGGGATATTTTTTGCTGTATATATTCTCAACAACAACAACAAAATGAATAAAATTTAGAATAAATAAATAAATAGGACTAAATCAGTAGAATGAAGGTTCAGATTCATGAACTAATTTCGGTTACAGAAAACAGAAAGTTCTATTTCTTGGAGTCATGTGTTTGTGGTCTAAGAGCCATACCTGTCTTACATATGTAAAATCACACTTAATCTTCACACAACATCCTAGAGATGTTGATCTTATCCTCTTCATGTTATTGAAATAAAGTGCTCAGGGTCTCACATTTTAGAAGTCTTAGAATCAGAATTCAAACGTAGGACTATTGATTCAGAGCCCAACACTATTTCTTCTTGTATTTTTTAGTTGATAGTGCTATGGTATCATTGGACTGATTGTTTGCATTATGGTAAATATCCATATGTTTTCCCCACCTGTGTACTGTATAACTCTCCTGCTTTCTTCTTTGTGCCATTTTGAAATATGGATTAAGATAAATGCTTTCCACAATTCCTCTACCCATTATAAGAGTAATCACAGCTGTCAATAGAGAAGCTTTAAGACTGTGATTTTAAGAATATGAATCAATTCCATACCTACAGGCAAAGTATCCTAGCATGACAGTTCCTCATTTACTACACATTTCTTTTGTCATAACATATTTTTTTCACTAGACAGCACTTTGACATAAAGCTGAATATATTTTATCCTAGTTGTCTTAGTTATCTAGTGCTGCTACAATAGAAATGCCATAAACGGGTGGCTTTAACAAACAAAAATGTATTTTCTCACAGTTTAGGAGGCCGGAAGTCCTAATTCAGGGCGCTGGCTCTAGGGGAAGTTTCTCTCTCTGTGACTCTGGGACAAGGTCCTTGTTTCTTTTAAGCTTCTGTTTGAAAGATCTTGAAGATCTCATGTGGTGTGACATCTATCTTCCTCCACCTTGCTTGCTTGCTTAGTTGCCTGCTCAATCTGCTCTTTTTATATCTCAAAAGAGACTGATTTAACACACATACAATACTAATATTGCTTCATTAACATAACAAAGCAAGCCCATTACCAAATGGGATTACAACCACAGGAGTTAGGATTTTTTTTTTTAACAATATTTTATTGGGTTTAAAGCGAAAGTTTATACAGCAAATTAGCTTCCCATTTAACAACTTTTATACAAATTAATTCATTGATATTGGTTACATTTTTCACAATGTGTCATTATTCTCATTCTTTCTGTTAGGGATGGAAATTAACAATACATAGTTTTGGGGGACACAATTCAATCCACAACACTAGTCAAATAAAGCAAAGGGTTAAGTTAAAGCGGTAGCATCTATGTAATTTCTTGTTGCTGGCTGGAGGAGGGGGAGAGTCAGCCCTCAGCATCTTTTTGAGTGGTGGTGATAGTGGTGGTGGTGGTGTGTGGTTGTTCTTCATATCTAGTGGCCTCCATTCCCACTTCAATAACTGTGCTTACTTCTAAAGACAACCACTGGCTCTTCTGGGTTTTCTGTCCTTGGATGGGACATGTGATCTCTAAGCTGAATATAAACACTACTTTTAGGCTCTTTTGTCATCTGTGGTTCACAATCATATTGACATCTTTGTACCAAGAGTCTCTATTATCATTTCTTAATAGGCTCTAACACTTCAGTGTTATGAGATCTGCACTTCAATTAACTTTATCTTTGCCTAATTCATTGTTGGATGCTAACATAATTTTTATTTTCTCACGTTAGGATGGAAAATAAAAGGAAAGAGATAATGTTTGCCAGTGAATACAATCTTTTCTTATTTTAACAATTTATACATCAAGAAGCGAAGATTGTCAAATAATTTTTACTGTTCAGCATTTTGTTGTTCAACTCATCTGTATATTTAATTCAATTTGTATTATCAAGTTCTAATTATTTAAAAACTAATTTTGGAAAGATGGTGATTTCCTTTGTTTAACATCACATCACATAGTAATATTCTGATGTTTTTTCCCTTTGAAGAGGTGAAATAAACAATAAATAACACCTATTTTTCTCTCACTCAGAAAGAAAACCTTACTTTAATAGGTAAAGTTGTTAAATAAACAATATTGCTAGATTTAAGAACTTCTAGGGACGTTACTTTGAACTTTTAATAAAAAGCCACGTTTCTAACATACAGGGATTATAAAATTTCAGTAACACCAGGCTATAGACTGTTCTTTGATACATTAGCTTTTATTAAATGTCTCTTTGTAGGGGCTATGTTTTTATGACTATACAGATGCAGTTGGCAACTATGGATAGTCTTTTACAAAGAAAATAAAACATATGCTGATAGGGAAAGATGATACATGGACGGTATAGAGAAGTAACTTTTAATCTGATACATGAAGTAAGAAGATAGAATAGAGCATTACTATAGCTTATAGATAACTACTAGGTGAGATTCTTCAATATTGTAACAGCTCCATTTCGATTCTTTTCCCCTAATTAGTGGGTAATTGAATAACATATTGATCTTTTATCCTTTCCTTAGCTTTAGAATTAAAAAAATAAAGGAAAAAAAGCCTGTTGAAATGAGGCTCATTAAAAAGTTTGTTAAAATGAGGCAAAACTGTTTTATGTGTTTAGAAACGGTGGAGGAAAGAAGGTTCTCTGAATCTTTATAATTAGGGAAGACTTCAAGGAGAAGAACATCATGACAGGCTTAGGATGATTTTGTTGTTACAATGTCATACTTTTTTGGAATGTTTATAATGTGAAACTTCTAATGTTTGATTGATTGTAACCTTGCTGTGCTCTAGAAAATAAACAATTCCATGCTAGTTTAAGCATACCAAAAAAAAAAAAAACCCTTTGCAGTCAAGTTGATTACAACTCGCAGTGACCTTATAGGACAGAGTAGAACTCCCCCAAGGAGCAGCTAGCTGATGGTTTCAAACTGCCAACCTTTTGGCTAGCAGCCGAGCTCTTAACAACTGTGCCACCAGGGCTCGAGTTTAAGTATAAAGTTAGCAAAAAGAAGCAGCTTCATTATTTTCATTATTTTTGTTTTTCTCCTAATTCTTCAAAAAATATTATTTTTCCCGCCCTAATTTAACAGATATTACAGGCTAAAAACAGAAATTGTAGAAAACACAAAAAGCACAAAGGTAGAAAATATAAAAATCTATCATGTTATCCCCATCAAAAGATACCCAGTGTTAATATTTTGCTGTAAGTTTCCATTAACCATTACCAAAATAATGCTGTGTAACAACCAACCTCAAAATCTCAGTATTTCATGACAATAAATTTTTTTTTTTCCACTCATGCGACTCTGTGGGTTGGTTGGGGTTTGTCTGATTTTGGCTGGACTCAGCTGGGTTTGGCACCAAGCAACAGGTCTAGGTTGGATCAGCTTCACATAACTTATTCTGGGTCCAGGCTAAAGAGATAGTATTAAAATTTTCCTGTGAAATGATATGATGTTTTGGATCTGCTTCAAAATTACTATGCTGTCAGATTCTGTGGGTCAGAAATTCGGTCAGGACGCAGCGTATGTGGATTGTCTCTACTGCATGATGTCAGGTGCCTCAGGTGGGAAAGCTCAAAACATTCCTGGGGATGTCTTGAAAGGCCTGAGGCTAGAACCATCTGGAGGCTTCTTCACTCACATGTCTGGCATCTGGGCTGAGACGACTGCAAGGCTGGGTACAGTTGGGACTGTCAGCCAGAACACCTACACAGGGCCTTTCTTCAGGCTTGGCTTCTCACAGCATGGCTGCTGGATTCCAAGCGGGAGTACCCAGAGTGAACTTACGCAGAATGAGAAAATTAAGTGAAAGTGCATGGCCTTTTAAGATTTAGCTCTGGAAATCACACAGCATCATTTCTGCCATACTCTATTGGTTGAAATCGTCTCAAAAACCCCCCCCCCCAAAACCAAACCTATTGCCATCGAGTCAACTCTGACTCACAGTGACCCTATAGGACAGAGTAGAACTGCCCCATAGGGTTTCCAAAGAGCGGCTGGTGGATTCAGACTGCTGATCTTTTGATTAGTAGCCAAACTCTTAACCACCACCTCAAATTCACAGGAGGAGATATAGGCCCATCTCTTGTTGTTAGTTGCTGTCAAGTTGATTTAGATTCATGGAGTCCCCATGTGTGCAGAGTAGAACTGTGTTCCACGGGGTTTTCAAGGCTGTGACCTCTCAGAAGCAGATCTCCAGGGCTGTCTTCTGAGGCACCTGTGGATGGGTTTGAACTGCCCACCTTTTGGCTAGTAGTCGAGTGCTTAACCATTTGTGCCACCCAAGACCTCTTCAGGGCCTCTGTTATGGATTGAATTGTGTCCCCCAAAAGTGTGTCTCGACTTGGCTAGGCCACGATCCCCAGTATTGTGTGATTGTCCACCAATTTGTCATCTGATTTTCCTATGTGCTGTAAATCCTACCTGTTTGATGTTAATGAGGCAGGATTAGAGGCAGTTGTGTTAATGAGACAGGACTCAATCTACAGGTTGTATCATGAGTCAATTGCTTTTGAGATATAAAAGAGAGAAGTGAGCAGAAAGACAGGGGACGTCATACTACCAAGAAACAAAAGCCAGGAGACTAGCACGTCCTTTGGACCCAGGGTCCATGCACTAAGTAGCTCCTTGACCAGGGAAGATCGATGGCAAGGACCTTGCCCCAGAGCCGACAAAGAGAGAAAGCCTTCCCCTGGAGCTGGCACCCTGAATTCGGATTTCTAGCCTCCTAGATTGTAAGAGAGTAAATTTCTCTTTGTTAAAGCCATCCGCTTGTGGTATTTCTGTTATAGCAGCCCTAGTTAACTAAGACAGCCTCCTCTTAATGGGAGATATTTCAAAATATTTTTTGGGACATGTTTTAAAACTACTGCATGCGTCCAGAATTCCCCAGGTGCTTTGCTATCAGCATGATGATAATTGACCTGCCCGCAGGGTGACTGCTGTCTGGCATTTCAGCCTGTGCAGAGCCCTTTAATGTTCTTGCCTCCTATCCAAAACAGTCCCAGCATTCTTTCTCTGAAACAGAATGGGTAATTTGTCTATCTGTGCTTTTAGAATTTTTTAAAGACTCACTTCTCTTCCATATCTTCTGTGGAACATTCCAAATATATCATTATTTTTGGCGTTAGGGAAGGAAATGTTTCCTCTGGCTGTTCAGCCTCCATTTTCTTGTGTTAAATGAATGAACTAATCAGGGTTATAGTCCTTAGAGAGTAGAATAGACATGTTCTGGATACCCTCCTGTTGCAGAGGCCCCACGAGGCACCTTCACTTTGTTATCCTAGCCTGTTGGAAGTAGTCAGAGAGCCAGGGCAGGCCCCATCTCCTGTCACCTCATCACCTGATACCAACTCTTTCATTTATATATTGGCTACTTCTAGTTCATCCCTCCCAATATTCCTGTGCTTGTTCTCTGCTTATTTTTCTATTAAACTCTTTGCGTTTTTTTTTAAACAGGGGCTCTTTTTACCTTACATAGCAACTCCTTGCTTTTCCATTTTAAAATGGAACATTTAAAAATCTTTACTTTTTTAACTTTCTTCAACTTTCTTCTTTCATTTATATTTTTCCCTGTATTTCTAATTTCCACAATAAGCATATACATCTTTTGTAGTTAAAAACATGTAAAATAAAGCTGCTATCAGTAAGACAGGATTACCCTTCCCTTTTGCATTATTGTATATATCTGATTTGGTGTCAGAATTATGCTAGCATTGTAAAAGAAATTGGAAAGCATTTGTACTTTTAAAATCAAGTGGTTAAGTGTTTGGCCGCTAACCAATAGGTCAGCAGTTCAAATCCACCAGGCGCTCCTTGGAAACCCTATGAGGCAGTTGTACTCTGTCCTATATGGTCGCTATTAGTCAGAATCGACTCAACAGCAACGAGTTTGGTTTTTGGTTTTTGTTATATAATTTTAAGCAATCAGTCTGATTACTCTCTGAACTTCCTCCCAGCTATCATCGCTGAATTTCTCCATCTCTCAAATGTTACCTCCCTCTTGCTACAGACCCTGTCATGGATTGAATTGTGTCCCCAAAAAATATGTGTCAACTTGGTTAGGCCATAATTCCCACTATTGTGTGGTTGTCCTCCATTTTGTCATTGTAATTTTCCTGTGTTGTAAATTCTAATCTCTGCCTGTGGTTGATGAGGCAAGATTAGATTATGTTAAACAGGATTAGGCTGGGATTGTAACACCCTTACTAAGGTCACATCCCTGATCCAATGTAAAGGGAGTTTCCCTGGGGTGTGGCCTGTATCACCTTTTATCTTAGAAGAGATAAAATGAAAGGGAAGTGAGCAGAGAGTTGGGGGGACCTCACACCCACCAAGAAAGCGGGGCCTGGAGCAGAACACATCCTTTGGACCTGGGGTTCCTATGCAGACAAGCTCCTAGTCCAGGGAAAGATTGATGACAAGGGCGTTCCTCCAGAGCCAACATAGAGATAAAATCTTCCCCAGGAGCTGACACCCTGAATTTGGACTTCTAGCCTACTAGACTGTGAGAAAATAAATTTCTCTTTGTTAAAGCCATCCACTTGTGGTATTTCTGTTACAGCAGCACTAGATAACTAAGACAGACCCCATTCCTTCCCCCTCTGTCATCACCATTACTATTGTTTCTACCATTTCCAGTGCTGATTCTAACTAAATTTTTAGTGGTGGAACATCATAAGCTGGTAAAGCAGCAGGTCTTTTGGAGTAAAGAAAGATGGTAAGCCCTGTACACAACACTTCTCTCTCTTGCCTTTCACTCACATTTTCTTCCTCCCTCCCAAAAATCCAAACAAATTTCCAGCTCAGTCCCATCTCTTTCCCTTCCCCAGAAACTCACACCCTACTCTGAAGCCTTTTAAAGCCATTTTGTTTATTGGCTTTTTGTACCTTTGTGTTTCCAAACTCTCACTATTATCAACTTTTATCTATTACCAACTATCATCTTACTTTTGTGTTTCCCTACTGGGTACAAAAGAAAAAGGGGAAAAAGAGAGAGTTGGGGCTGAGACTGGAAGTTTAGGAAGGAGCCCTTTAGCTAGATTTCCCATTTTCTGTAGAAATCTTTAGAAAATCACAAAACGGGTATGTTCTTGCTTCAGTGACTGGAAGTGAGAGTGACACTGCCCTAGAACACAAAGAGCCACCCAGCTGGACTGCTAACATGCACACTTGCCCCAGCCAATCTTCTCCCTAGTTAAAAAAAAACAAAACTCATTTCTGTCGAGTCAGTTCTGACTCACAGCGATCCCATAGGACAGAATAGAACTGCCCCATAGGGTTTCCAAGGAGCAGCTGGTGGATTTCATCTGTTGACCTTTTGGTTAGCATCCATAGCACACTGTAGCTCTTAACCACTGTGCCACCAGGGCCCTAAATGGATCTCTCCAGTAGCCAATCTTTATTTTAAAATATAGATCGAATTCCACCTTAAGCCCTTTAATGACTTCCCATTGCAGCAAGCAGAAAGACTAAAACCCTTAATGTGTCCTCAAGGTCATATGGAATCAACATTTACCTAGCCATTCAGTCACAGCTATATCCTCTTTCCCCTAACTTTTGGCTGTATAGTGACCTTAACATTCTTTCGGGTCTTCAAATGAGCCAAGTTCCTCTCTTTGCCTCTGCCTGGAACCTGTACCTCCTGAAATACACACAAACCCTTTACACTTGGCCTGAGTAAGTAACTTCTGTCCATTTTTCAGATCATAGCTCTTAGTTCAGTTTCTCAGGGAAACCTTCCCAACTTTCCAGCCTGGATCAGATTCCCTGTTATATGCCCAGATCTCAATTTCCTTATTTTTAAAGCACTTGCCACTTTTTTTAAGTTAAATATCTGTGTGACCGTTTCATTGATATTCGTCCTCCCTAATAGACTGTAAGCTTCATGAAGGCCGTGACTATGTGTATCTTGCTTAAAAATTTTATCCCCAGTGTTTAGTATAACTTTGTACAGAGTTTAAGGATTCAAAGAATATTTGTTGAATCCATACAGACATGTAAGAGATAAAGTGTGAGTCTATTCTGTATCACACTGGGGCAAATTGAGAAGTAAGGAGTTAATAAAAAACACCTTCTTTTCCCCCTGCCTGATTTTAGAATAAACTTAGAGGTAGATGCAGAAGTCAGGCAGATAGAGATAAGAATTTCACTATTACTGAATGCTTATGAGAACTACCATTTCCTATTAAAAATAACTGGACCTCCTTGAAAAGAATTGATTCTAAGTCTAGAGAAGGAAATATATAAGATGAGCTTGTGGCAGAAATAAAGAAACTATTCAAAGACTAACAGGAATATATCAAAAGACATAAGAGCTGGGTCCTAAGAGAAAAAGTTGTTGTTAGGTGCCATCGAATCAGTTCCGACTCACAGTGACCCTATGTACAGCAGAACGAAACACTGCCGGGTCCTGTGCCATCCTCACTATTACTGTTATGCTTGAGTCCATTGTTGCAGCCACTGTGTCAATCCATCTCATTGAGGGTCTTCCTCTTTTTCACTGACCCTCTACTTTACTAAGCATGATGTCCTTCTCCAGGGACTGATCCCTCCTGATGAGATGTCCAAAATATGTAAGATGTAGTCTTGCCATCCTTGCTTCTAAGGAGCATTCTGGTTGTACTTCTTCCAAGACAGATCTGTTCGTTCTTTTAGTAGTCCCTGGTACATTCAACATTCTTCACCAATACCACAATTCTTCTTTGGTCTTCCTTATTCATTGTTCAGCTTTCGCACACATATGATGTGATTGAAATACCATGGCTTGGGTCAGGCGCACCTTAGTTTTCAAGGTGACATCTTCGCTTTTCAACACTTTAAAGAGGTCTTTTGCAGCAGATTTGCCCAATGCAATGTGTCTTTTGATTCCTGACTGCTGCTTCTATGGGTGTC
>NW_004443965.1:22865807-22866716 GCF_000243295.1 Trichechus manatus latirostris
CTGATTCAAAATAGCCTATACTAGTCCACTTCAGCTCACTAATGCCTAAGATATTGATGTTTATGCGTTCCATTTCAATTTTGATGATTTCCAATTTCCCTAAATTCATACCTTCTACGTCCCATATTCTGATTATCAATGGATATTTGCAGCCGTTTCTTCTCATTTTGAGTTGTGCCACATCAGCAAATGAAGGTTCCAAGAGCTTGACTCCATCCACGTCATTAAGGTCGACTCTACTTTGAGGAGACAGCTCTTCCCCAAAATGACAGTAATGGTCATAATGCATTAAATATACCAAGAATTCGAGTCCATAATGATGCTCAAAAAAGCAGGCAGTAAAGGGGAGGAAAGCTCTTCTTTATGGAAGAATGCCAGTTAAACAATGTAGAAGCAATGGTAGAATTAGAAAATCACTATTTGCAACCACCAATGTAATAATTGACACATATAAGGATTATTACTGTTGATGTTGCTGGGTGCCGTGAGACAAATTTCAACTCATAGCGACACCATGTGACAGAGTACAATTGCCCCATTGGGTTTTCTTGGCTGTAATCTTTACAGAAGCAGATTGCCAGGTGTTTTCCTGCAGAGCCACTGGGTGAGTTCCAACTGCCAACCTTTTGTTTAGCAGCCAAGCGGTTAACCGTTACTCCAACAGGGCTTCTCATAGGGATTATTAATGAATGCTAAAACCATTGAGTTAAAGTTTTTTGGGGAAAAAGATATCTGTGTGGCCTCACAGTATCATCCCAAGACTACGTATAAAATGAAAAAGATGCCTTTACAATGGAGAGATCTGCTGGGCACCACGTTACCTGAATGATTAAATTTAGCATTAGAGATAACGGGACAAAATGACATTATGTTCTTTCTGATATGATGAAGTTGGAAGTATACAACATC
>NW_004443965.1:22868537-22869853 GCF_000243295.1 Trichechus manatus latirostris
TATGTAAAACAGTGGTTCTTAACATGTGGTCCCCAGACCAGCAACATCAGAATCACCTAGGCACTTGTTAGAAATGGAAATTTCAACAGTTCCCTTAACAAAATCCTACTAAACCAGAAACTGTGGAGGTGGTGTCCAGCAATATGTGTTTTAACAAGTCTTCCAGGTGATTCCGATACAGCTAATGTTTGAGAACCACTGCTCTAAAAGATAAGGAGTCTTTTAAAAGATAACTATAATACAACTATCACACCTAAAAATATAAACCTTGCTTTCTGATTATCATCAAATATCTGTTCAGTATTCTGACTTCCAATTGTCTCATAATTGCTTTTTTAAAACATTTTTAGTCTTTATTACTTTTATAGTTGGTTGAATGAATCATGATCCAAATAATAGCCATACACTGTGATTAGCTGATTTGTTTCTTACATATTTTTTAGTTTCTCCCTTCATTCCCCTCCCCTTTCCTTGCAACTGTAAAAACCTGGCCATTTATAGAGTTTCTCACATTCTAGATTTTGCTGGTTGCAATCGTATGGTATTGTTTCACATGTTGTTCCAACCTCTGAATTTCCTGTAAATTGATAGTTGGATCATAACAATACAGTGTGGCTAGGTTTAGATTGGTTGATTTTGGCAAAGAATCCTTAGTAGATAGAGTTGTGGTTCTTGTCTCTAAAAGTTACCGGTCAAAACTTGGTTCTAGCTATTTGCACTCCAATTCTGGAGTTACTCCAGGCTCTGCCTCAAATCTCCTCTGTCATTGTATCCCCTCTGTGTCTATCTCCTTGGCCTCTGTACTTCTCCTGGCCCAGTTTGGAGACCTGATTTAACTCTCCTCATGGCTCTTACCTAATGTTCCTTCAGGATGCTACTTCTGGTAACCGCTCCTCAGCTTCAACAAGAGGACAACAGGCAAGAGGCGCTGTCCCCTGGGAACCAGCCCAGGCCAATAGGACACCTCTTGGCAGGACCTGCGGAACCCCACATCCAGCCCCCAGCTTGTCTGTGGAAGGAAATCAGATATAATAATGGCATTTCCGTGATAACTCCTCTGAGGATCCCTCTCCCCAAAGGAGCTCCTTTCTGGGTCAGTTGCCTGAATTGCCTGGATTTCAACTCCCACCTCACCCTCCACCCCAGATGCAGATACAGGAGGTCTAGAGTCAGGGCCTGGCATCTGTTTTAAAACAAGTGTCTCTAGGACTCTAGGGAAGAACATGCTCAGAATTTCTCAAGCTCAAAGAACTGAAGAAAAAATTCAAACCTCGAGTTGCAGTACTGAAGGATTCTACGGGCAAAATATTGAATGA